>NC_063446.1:56607677-56844671 GCF_020379485.1 Brassica napus | reverse complement strand
CGGAGGAGAAAGTCAAGGGGAAGGGAAGAAGAAAAAGAAAGGGAAACGTATTCCGCGACCAAACACGAAGTACAAACACCCGAAATTGGCAAGTTTGCCAATGCCTGATGAAATAGGCAACTATTGAGGCCGAAATCGACGACAGTATGGTACCATGTCGTAGACCGGTGAAGGTGAAGCCTGTCGTCGATCAACATTCAGATAACCCTATCGATCGACGTTCCACTCAACCCGAACCAACGATTGAAAGAGTCTATAGAACCCTACCCCCTTTTCCTCCTAAACCGCAGACTAAGAAATCATTAGAAAATGCGATATGCAAGAAAGCATTGGATAGAATTACTGTGGAGATGTCCCTTAGTGATGCTATGAAAATAGCACCTTCGATAAAGAAGTATATGAAGGATATGATGTCTCCAAATTATCCAACCGCATAACGAAGCGTGATGGTGGTGTCAGAGGAAGTAAGTGCCATGATTCAAGGAGAAACTCCAACTAAGAGGCCTGATCTTGGTAGTTTCGTCCTAGATTGCAATATACAGAATACGCGTTTTCCTCTATCACTATGTGATCTTGGCTCTAGCGTAAATCCTATGCCTTACTCCGCCGCAGTAACCTTGGGATATAACGAGTTTATGTCAACTCCGATAACCTGGTTCTTAGCTGCTGATCGGTGTATCAGGGTACCTGAAGGGATTCTCAAAGACTTTCCCGTAAAAATTAATGATTGCTTCGTGCCTACGCATTTTGTTGTGTTAAAATACAGACAGGAACCAAAAGACCCCCTCATTCTGGGTCGGCCATTCCTAGCTACAGCTGGAGCGATCATTGATGTGAAAGAAGGACGAATAAATTTGAACATCGGGGACATCTCGATGACCTTTGATATGGAAAAACTAATCAAGCAACCCTTGATAGATGACCAAGCCTTCTATGTGGAAGAAGTTTCTGAGCTGGATAAGGAATCTTCATAGACATGTGCTCAGACGACCCCTTAGAAAATGCTCTTACCCATATGGAAAAGGAAATCTTCAGCATAGATAATAGGACAGACGATTATGTGCGACTGATGGATGCAAGTATCGAGGTTGCGAACATCGAAGAAGATGATGACTCAGACATTATCGTCGATCGATATCTCAGAGAGGCCGTCGATCGACAACCATCTTCATTATCTAATTGGTCTAAAGACAAAGCACCAAAGGTTGAATTAAAACCCCTCCCCAGTGGTCTTAAATATGCATTTCTTTATGACCAATGCTACCCTGTTATTGTTAACGCCAGTCTCACTAGCGGAGAACTTGCGTTATTATTAAATAAACTACGCAAGTACAGGAAAGCAATCGGGTATTCTCTCGATGATATTCCTGGTATTCTCATGATCTTTGCATACACCGTATTCATTTGGAAGACGACGCAAAAACGTCGATAGAACAGCAAAGGAGATTAAATCCGAATCTAAAGGAAGTAGTCAAAAAGGAAATTATTAAACTCCTAGATGCTGGAGTTATCTATCCTATTTCGGATAGTAAATGGGTAAGCCTCTTACATGTTGTACCCAAAAAGGGAGGTATTACAGTAGTGAAGAACAAAAACGATGAACTCATCCCGACTCGTACCGTCACTGGACATCGGATGTGTATCGACTATAGGAAATTAAATGCTGCTACTAGGAAAGATCACTTTCCTCTGCCCTTTATTGATCAAATGCTAGAGCGTTTAGCCAATCACCAGTATTACTGTTTTCTTGATGGATATTCCGGATTTTTTCAAATTCCCATACATCCGGATGATCAAGAAAAGACAACCTTTACATGCCCCTATGGAACATTTGCGTATCGCAGAATGTCATTTGGCCTTTGTAATGTTCCCGCCACTTTCCGACGTTGCATGATGTCAATTTTTACAGACATGATCAAGGACTTTATGGAAGTCTTTATGGATGACTTTTCAGTCTACAGATCAAATTTTAAGAGTTGCCTCCATAATTTATGCAAGGTATTGGAAAGATGCGAAGAAAAGAACCTTGCCCTAAATTGGGAAAAATACCATTTTATGGTTAACGATGGCATCGTATTAGGACATAAGGTTTCCGCCGCTGGTATAGAGGTAGATAGAGCTAAAATCGAGGTGATGACCGGTCTACCAGCACCCAAAAATGTAAAAGACGTGCGAAGTTTTCTCGGACACGCCGGATTTTATAGGAGGTTTATACAAGACTTTAGCAAAATTGCTAGACCTTTAAATAACCTCTTGTACAAGGAAGTAAAGTTCGACTTTACCCCAGAATGCATGAAAGCTTTCGAAGATTTAAAAAAATCCCTTATAACTGCCCCCGTCGTTCAAGCACCCGACTGGAATCTCCCTTTCGAGATCATGTGCGATGCGAGTGATTTTGCGATTGGAGCAGTTCTGGGAAAAGATAAAAAGCTGCATGCCATCTACTACGCCAGTCGTACGCTTGATGAAGTGCAACAGAATTATGCAACAACAGAAAAAGAACTACTCGCCGTAGTTTATGCATTTGAAAAATTCCGTCAATATCTAATTGGCACAAGTGTGATAGTTCACACTGACCATGCTGCCATTAAATATTTGATGCAAAAGAAAGATGCAAAACCTCGACTCATACGCTGGATTTTTCTACTCCAAGAGTTTGATATTGAAATTAAAGATAAACGAGGAGTAGATAATGGAGTCGCTGACCATCTTTCTCGGATCAGAAAAGAGGATAACGTCCCTATAGACGATTTCTTCCCAACAGAGAACGTTTCACAAATAGACACATCTTTCGTAGGTCAAATATCTCTCACTTTCGATGAGACATCGATCGATGCGAAAGAGAACATATCGATTGATTCCAGTAGTGATACATCGATCGATAACGACAGTATCACAACGCCTCGATTCCCTAGTAACCACAATCACGGCAC
Source organism: Brassica napus (assembly GCF_020379485.1). NCBI lineage: Eukaryota > Viridiplantae > Streptophyta > Magnoliopsida > Brassicales > Brassicaceae > Brassica > Brassica napus. Next base: position 56,841,738 of record NC_063446.1, on the reverse strand, counting down.
CTCGTCTACAAAAATAAATATTGACATAAAGGTTAACGTTGCTGGTGATAAGATAAATCTCACACCTGATGAAGAATCGCAACGAGAGGTGCACGCAATTGGCACACTACAAGAAAACAAGTAGTTCCTGACTGCAGAATCAGAAGCGAAACAGTCGCAAATGACGTTTTACGACTGAGTAGCGACTACGAAGCATGGTCGTCAATCAACGCGTCGGTAACTACATTGGTCGTAAATCAGTCGCTATATTACGACTGTTCTACGACTAATTTACAACTAAACAATTCCATCGGCATATAGTCGTCTAATAGTCATAATATGTTACGATTACACTCCGATTGTTTCACGTCTAATATAGGACTATTCTTAGTCGATTACTTAGTTTATCAGCAGTCGTTAATCAGTCATTTATTAGCAGTCATTAATTAGTCGGAACATAAAGTCGTAGTGTAGTCGTTAATTTTGCGACCGTTTAACGACTAGTTGTTTAGTCCGAGTCTAGTCGCAATGCAGTCGCTAATTTTGCGACCCTTTAGCGACTACCTGTTTAGTCTGAGTGTAGTCACAGTTGTTGTCAAAGTTCAGTCGTTAATTTTGCGACTACTTAGCGACTACATGTTTTTATCAGTCGCTGTTTCGTCGTAAAATGTTGTAATTTTTTTCCAACTGAATTACGACTCCCCTTTTGGTTTCTTTGAATTTGCCATTCCGATTTTAGGTACTTTCTGGTTTGTAATGCTAATAAATCTATGCTATTGATCATTGTAAAATTAGAAAGCAGTAGTTAATTTTAAAACTGAAAATGTTAAAGCCCCAAAAGTTTGAAACAAGCAACTAAACAAAAGAACTTACAAAAGTTAAAAGTTTCTAGGTAAATAAACAGGAAAGCATGATCAGGTGCTGGAATTAGCAGCTACAAACTCATTATAATGGATTAGTTGCAGCTAGAAACTTCCCCACTATAGAGAACTCCTTGATCTGCTTTGACTGCTCTGCAATACAAGCACCTTGCTCTTCAATAATAGCAGCCTGTGCTGCATTAGAAGCAGCCTGCTCTTCTATTTTGCGGTGAGCATCTTCAAGAAGCTTCTTCATGTCGAGGAATGCAGAAGAAGAGAATTCACTGAACGTCCGTTCCCATTGACGAGAGTTTTCTGGAGGCTTCCAATGCCATAGTGCTGTCCTCTTTCATTTGTGAAAGTTGACTACAACAACAAATCAAATTGTTACTACAAAGCAGAAGAAAAAAGTATCAAGTATAAAGAACAAATAAAAAATAAAAGAAACAGCTTACCAAAAGGAATATCTCGTTATCCTCCTCTATGGAGAGCTGTGGATCATTGGAAGCACTGTCTGAAATCTGTGAGTTTTCAGCCTCAAGGGCAGTCAACTTGGCTTCTTTGTTCTTCTTATACATCTCTGCAACCTTCTCTGCTTTCAAATCGACAAAGGTCCCATCCTTTCTTGTATGTGTCTCCATGAAAACTTCACCAAGAGTAACTGGTCTGCCAATTTCTCAACCTAAAATGGTTAAAAAAGAAAGTAAAGGTTAAATGATACAAATACAAGTTTAACTTGTATGATTGGAGGGAAAAAGGACTTACCATTTCATGTTCGATTTGTTCGAAAGACTTCTGGCCGGAGTTGTGCTTGTGTGGACCAAGTCCGTTCCGGTCAGACAACCGAAAGTCTGATGATGTCTGTTCCAGACTCAAAGGTTGGAGAAAGGATCGGTATCTCAGGGCCCCGGTTTGGCTGGGATAGCAGTTGGTTGAGTAAACGAGTCTGCTCATCAGAGAGCGTCGGTTCCACAGCTTCTGGACTTTCTGTACTCGCAGAGTCTTGAGCCTGAGAACTGCTGGGAGAACGTCGCGTCGCTGACGTTTCGGACCGTCGAGATTGTGGCGGTGGAGATGGTTGAAGAAGAGGCCCTGAAGCAGCTTGAGTTTGGGCCTCTGAGTCTTGGAAGAGCTGCCTCGGAGGTGGGTAGTCACTCATGCCTGGTGGAGATCGGCGGGTGGGGACAGGAGGAGCTGTCGTCTTAGAAACGAACTGGTACTGCGAGGGAAGGGGAGATTTTTGTGAACGTTTCTGCTTCTTTTTTGATGACATCGTTTCAAAGAGAGATGAGAGATTAGGGTTCTTTAGGTCTCAAAAGAGAGATGAGGCGTTTCTGGAATTCGGCGATTAGGATTTGGATATAGTGAGATTCGAGAGAGGGTGAGAGATTAGGGTTCTTTGGTTTCGGTGGAATCGAAAGAGAGTGAGATGTCTTTGATAGGGTTGTCTGAGTGTATTAGGCTTAGGTTGGTTTTGTTTTTTGGGTTTTGGGTCTAAAAATTGGGCTTAGCGGGATTTGATTAATTGGTTAGGCGGGAGTTAGGAAAATTTTGCAATTGGGTTTACACTTTACCGGGGAACTTTGAAAAATTCAGGGGGAAAAAATCGGGTTTAGGGTCTAGCAATTTAGGGTTTAGCAAATTTAGGGTTTAGAAATTTTTTTTTCTTTGCTTATAACATTTAGGGTCTAGCAATTTTTTTGATCGATGGATATAGCAATTTAGGATATAACACTTAACAATATAAAAACACATTATTAGGAAGCAAACAACACATTATTTAAAAGTAAAGAACATAAGTTTAGGGATATGACTTAATAAGTTATGGTAAAACATTTTAGGATGGTGTTTCTCCATCTTCACCTTCATCATCAGAAGAAGTCGAGGATAGATTACATTGGAATTCATCCTCCGATTCTGCATCTTCGACATCAATATCGAGATTAATCGGTTCTCCTCGAGCATGTAACAAATGGTCGACTGGTATATCTTCAATTGTAGTCATCAATACAGCATCATCATTGTCTTGTTGTAACACTGTCGGTTCGTTGTCTTCGTATTCTCCTGAAATGATTCCCCTCGGATTCACTTTTAAAACATTGTACCACAACTGCTTTGGTTTCTTTACGTACGGATACAGGATATAACAAACTTGATGTGCTTAAGATGCTGTTATCATATAATAAAAATTTAATAATACATATTTATTTATATTAATTAATATGTATAAATAATACGTACGTACCTTGAATAAATGGTTCGTATTTATAGTATTTCCTCGATGAAAGAACGTCCACGATGCTACCATTGCTCCACCGAGTGCCTCTACCAATCACAGGATCATACCACTTACACTTAAAAAGTGTAATTTTTAAATTCACCGCCCCCTCATACTCAATTTGAATGATATCAGTTAAGATCCCATAGTAATCAGCTTCATCTGATGCATTTGTGTAACTCTCTCCTTTAACACATATGCCATAGTTACAAGTCTTTCGTCCCTCACCATGCTCTTGTGTATGAAATAAGAAACCTCTGGTGAAGTAGATGGGCCAGGTTTTGGCCTTATTTACGGGTCCATTCGCAATATTTTTGACCCACACAGGAAACTCGTGTGTGTTGCTCCAGTAACGAACCTGCATATATATAAAATATCATTATATATAGAATTATAGACACAATTAGGTACATAATATTATTGATCAGACGTACGTAATATTTCACCCATATATGATATTCGTCAGCTCTCTTTGTGGAGAGTTCTTTCTCGGAAATGTCTACGTATTTGCAGTTAGATAATCTTCAAACATCCTATAATAGATCACAACCACAAATTAGTATGAGGAATTATAGTGCGATATATTGAAACAAAATATGATAAACCAAATTGTACCTCTCAAATGGCGGAAAATAATCACAATTTCGCAATCATATGAATGTGCGCAGTTATAGTTTTCTCGGAAAGCCATATCTCTTGCATTTCTCCACTCGGACGACCTACATGTGTAAATATATCAGGCACTCCACGGACACAATATACAGGGACTTCACCTTCATCAAATCGTGTAAACATGCACAAATTAATGAACCACATTACATTGAAGAAAAAACACGAGTATACAAAAAAAAAGGAATCTGCAGGATAATGAAAGTCTTTACGTTGATTTTGTTTGTATATGATCAGCAAAGTAGTGCTCAGAAAAGTAAGCAAACTCCTCATTGATATATGATTCAACAATCGATCCAGCAACAAATCTTTGTTCTTTGCTTTTGCTTTCAACTTTTTGAAATTCCTTTCAAAGATATACATCCACCTATAATTGACAGGTCCTCCTAATTCAGCTTCATAGGGGAGGTGTATAGGGAGATGTTGCATTACGTCAAAAAATGATGGCGTAAAGATCTTCTCTAAATTGCAGATGATCAAAATAATGTTTTTTTTAGAATTTGGAGACGATCTTTCTGCAAAGTTCTTGAGCAAAGGTCACGGAAAAACAATCCAGCACCTACAAAATTAGAAATATTCTTCAAATCACAGATAAAGTTGTATCATTAAATATAAAAAAATTATAACAAAAAATTAGCACCTGATAATGCAAGATGGACATAGTTGTCTAGGAGTTCTGAAAAGATAAATGGAAGTAGCCGCTCCATAAAAACATGGCAGTCATGACTCTTCATGCCAGAGAACTTGTTGTTCTCCATATCAACACAATTAGCTAAGTCTGAAGCATAACCGTCGGGAAATTTAACTGCGGGTTTCACACATTCCAATAAACTTTTTTTCCCGACTTCGTCCAATGTGTAGGGAGGAAATGGAGCTTGACCATCACCATCAACATGTAAGTGTGGCCGATCAGAAAACTCTGATATATCCAATCTTGACTGGATTGTGTCTTTCGATTTACCCTTCACATTCATAAGAGTATTCATGATGTTGTCGAAAAAATTATTCTCGATATGCATCACATCAAGATTATGATGGAGAATTAGATCCCTCCAGTATGACAACTCCCAAAATATGCTTTCCTTGTGCCAATTATGGTACTTTCGATATCCAGGCTTCTTCTTTTCATGACCGTTTCCACCGCAAACAGACGTTTTAGGAGGATTGACACAATTTAAATACTCTGAAAAACTTGCTCACCAGTCAAAAAATCAGGTGGAACTTCATTTACCGCATTTTTCCCTTCAAGAAGTCTTTTCTATTCTTCCTCAGTGCATGATTATGAGGATGAAATCTTCGGTGACAATCAAACCAATACGTCTTCCTTCCATTAGGCAGATAAAAAGACTTAGTATCTTCTATGCAAATTGGACATGCCAATTTACCATGGGTCGTCCATCCGGAAAGCATGCCGTATGCCGGAAAGTCGCTTATCGTCCACAGAAGCACGGCTTTTAGGTTAAAATTTTGATTCAAGGACACATCGTATGCTTCAATTCCAGTTGACCATATGTTGGGGTCAAAATCGGTCACGACGGAATCGATGTCCGAAAGTCCTCAGAAAAATCGAATCTCGGTCGAAACTTCAAAAGCCGAGAAAACGAACAGCCGAAATGGATCGCCCGGCGAGCTCGGCCACGACACGAGCCAGCTCGCCCGGCGTTTTTTCCGTTTTTAGGCATTTTTCCGTTTTAGGCATTTTTCCGACCTAAGGAGGAGTATATAAGGAGAACCTAGGACGAAGAGAAAGGGAGCATTCTCAGAGCAAACTTAATACTTAGAGCAATTTAGGCATTTTTCCGTTTTTACTATCGAGCTGCGACTCGACTAGGTTAGAACTTAGGTGGCTAGACTAGCGAACATACTGACAGCTCTCGTGGCCTAGGATCATACCTGTTGTTCACGCTCGAACGCGAATTCGGAAATAAGACATCTTTGTTCTCTTTTCGATCTTTTACGATTTATTACTTTCAAATCTTTCATATTGATTGTGTTGTGCATGGCCCAACAGATAACCGGGACCTTCAGGGAAGGCTAGGTTAACTTGGCTTTCCTCCGATTAACAAAACTCGACGGTGTGAATTTTGGTTCCCACAGTTTGGCGCTAGAAGGAGGGGGGGGGGTACGGATCTATCTCTCTCGCAACCACACACGCTCAGTCCGATATGACGACCAACGCTGACAAAGACCCGCAAACGCACGACGGGACTCCCGTTGATGCCAACGCTGATAAAAATCCAGCTGGAAACATATCAACGGTCACTGCCGACACCGCGATACTGGACCAGATGAAGGAAATGTTCGCCTCCGTTCAGAAAAACATGGACGAACAAGGAAAACCCGTGGCCTCTCTCGTAAAACAGGTGGAAACCTTAACAGCGAAGGCCAGGAGCAATGCCCCGCTCGGGCAATCGAGCTGCACACGCGGACAAGGCTTCCTCAGGCCAAAACCATGATGAAACGCTCCAGCCAGGTGCATAGCCAACTGCGGAGAACCTTCCACCTCCTACCGGGAGCAACGAAAGAGAATAAATCGAACGCATCGACCTGGATATAAGCGACCAGTCCGATCACTCGGACGACTGTGCTGACATCCACCCAAGAAGAACGCGAAGCCAGTCCGCTCGGCAGGACGCGTCCTTCGAAAAACCCATGACCGAGGAAGAAGAAAACCTCTATTGGGTAGAACAGGAGGAGCTGGCCGAAAAGCAGGCCAGGATCCACCGCGGCCAACACAGACAAGCTCGCAAGGCTGCCAGAAATCCTGATGAGATCCACGATCTCCGCGGGTACATCGCGAAAACCACAGCGGAGGTGAAAGCGGTGAAATCACAAATCCACCACGCAACAAGCGCTGCACTCGAGATCGACAGATTTCTCGAGGAAGCACGCAAAACCCCGTTCACTGCACGGAGTACTGAGACCAACGTCTCGGACCCGGGGAAGATAAAAATTCCCATCTACGATGGCACCACCGACCCGAAAGCGCACCTGCAGTCTTTCCAGATCGCGATGGGGAGGTGCAAACTCAAGGAACGCGAACGAGACGCTGGATACTACCTCCTCTTTGTCGAAAACCTCAAAGGAGCCGCGCTCGAATGGTTTTCTCGCCTAAAACGAAATTCCATCGGAAGTTTCCGCCAACTTGCTTCAGAGTTTCTCAAGCAGTATTCCATGTTCATGGACAGAGAAACCTCGGACGTCGATCTCTGGAGCCTGTCTCAAACAGAAGACGAGCAACTTCGCGAGTTCATGAACAGATTCAAGCTAATAATGGCAAGAGTCACCGGGATCAGCGACAAAGTGGCGATCGATGCTCTGAAGAAAACTCTCTGGTACCAGTCGAAATTCCGGCAATGGGTATCCCTCAAAAACCGAAAACGATTCAGGATGCTCTTCATAAGGCAACGGACTTCATCATAATGAAAGAGGAGATGAAAATCCTCTCCCAGAAGTACAACCCACAGAAGACGCCCACAAAAAAAGAAAAGCTCTCCAAACGACAAGTATGTCCACCACGAGGGAGAAGACGTCCAGGGCGAGCACAACTACACTATCAATTACGAACAAGGGAAGACCTCCGGAAACACCTGGTCCTGGAACCAGTATAAGGATAACTCCTACTGCGAGTTCCACCAGACCAAAGGCTAGCCGCAAAAATCCTCGCTGGCGACCTCTCGAAGGTCACTAGCATAAAAGACCTCATCCTGGATTCTGACCACCCTCCCAGGACTGATAAAGAGTCTCCCAAGAGGGACGCACGCGCAAACCAGTCTGTCGAGAAACGCGGAAGAAGGCAGGATGACCTTGGAGACAATAGTACCCGCCGGAGGATAAACATGATCATTGGAGAATCACAATTCTACTGCGACTCTGTTACATCCATCAAGGCATACGGAAGAAAGGCGGAAACAAGTTCTAACTGGACGACTCGGTCCCTGACCGACAACGCTCCAAACGATACAATTGTTTTCGAGGAGGAGGAAACCGTCGGACTCGATAAACCTCACCGCGACTCGCTGGTCATCGACTTGGTGATTGGAGACCTCGAAATGGGAAGAATCCTCATCGACACAGGCAGCACGGTGTTGGGATCAAAAACGGTTACGACGGAATTACCACCTGAAAATCCTCGGAGATCGTATTTCCGAAAGAGATAGTAAAAAGGAAGATGTAACTTTCGTAAAATATAACCAAACACGAAGTTTGGTTACGAAGAAGTATCCTTGATGATTCAAACCAAACTAACCAAGCTCGACCGTTGCGTAATCACCATGCATACACGATGTCCGGTCTCTGCGTAGCAACCAACTCCGAGCCAAAGCTCGGTCGCTACGAAGCGACCGAGCTCGAGCCAAAGCTCGGTCGCTACGTAGCGACCGAGCGATCGTCCTGCTCGGTCGCTACGTAGCAACCGAGCCCGGCCAAGCTCGGTCGCTACATAGCAACCGAGCGATTGTCCCGCCCGGTCGCTACGTAGCGACCGAGCTTGAGCCAAAGCTCGGTCGCTACATAGCGACCGAGCGCTCGTCCCGCACGGTCGCTACGTAGCGACCTAGCTCAGCCAAGCTCGGTCGCTACGTAGCGACCGAGCGATCGTCCCGCTCGGTCGCTACGTAGCGACCGAGCGATTGTCCCGCTCGGTCGCTACTTAACGACCGAGCTCAGCCAAGCTCGGTCGCTACGTAGCGACCGAGCGATCGTCCCGCTCGGTCGCTACGTAGCGACCAAGCTCAAGCCAAATCTCGGTCGCTACATAGCGACCGAGCGATCGTCCCGCACGGTCGCTACGTAGCGACCGAGCTCGAGCCAAAGCTTGGTCGCTACGTAGCGACCGAGCTTGAGCCAAAGCTCGGTCGCTACATAGCGACCGAGCGCTCGTCCCGCACGGTCGCTACGTAGCGACCAAGCTCAGCCAAGCTCGGTCGCTACGTAGCGACCGAGCGATCGTCCCGCTCGGTCGCTACGTAGCGACCGAGCGATTGTCCCGCTCGGTCGCTACTTAACGACCGAGCTCAGCCAAGCTCGGTCGCTACGTAGCGACCGAGCGATCGTCCCGCTCGGTCGCTACGTAGCGACCAAGCTCAAGCCAAATCTCGGTCGCTACGTAGCGACCGAGCGATCGTCCCGCACGGTCGCTACGTAGCGACGGAGCTCAAGCCAAAGCTCGGTCGCTATTTAGCGACCGAGCGCTCGTCCCGCTCGGTCGCTACCTAGCGACCGAGCGCTCATCCCGCTCGGTCTCGCTCGGTCGCTACGTAGCGACCGAGCTCGAGCCAAAGCTAGCTCGCTACGTAGCGACCGAGCTCGAGCCAAAGCTCGGTCGCGCTCGTCCCGCTCGGTCGCTATGTAGCGACCGAGCTCAAGCCAAAGCTCAGTCGCTGTGTAGCGATTGAACCTTTCCGAACATCGATACGACATCAATCCATGCATTCTCGTCGAACTTTCGAATGCTATTCAAATTGATCGATCAAACTTCGCGGATTAGAAACCGCGGAAAGTTCGTTCTTTATCAAAAAGAATTCGTGGTAAACGTGTCGAGTCGAAAGACGGCCCAAAGGGATCTAAAACACGACTCGAGCCCATCCTACGATTTCTTAACCAAAAGCCCGTAAACCGCAGCATGGTTTACGCTTGGTCCACAAGGAAGGATAAATGTCAAGCTTCCGCGGATAAATACGGAAGTTTTGAAGATAATTGGAAGATCGGGAAAAATGGAATATCTCCATTTTTATGCTATGACGGCTTAAGGGCAGAAGAGTAAAAGCGTAAACCGACCTTGGAGCTAGTATATAAGGAGTCCTAGGCGAGGAGCATGGGGAGGGAGAACTTTTCAGAGCAAACTTAGCACTTAGAGCAATTTAGGCAATCTTCCGTTTTTGTTATTTCGAGCTGCGACTCAATTAGGTTTAGCGTCTTAGGGTTGCTAGAACTAGGAATCTCGCCGACAGCTCTCGAGCCCAGGCTTATACCTTGTTGTAAACGCTCATACGCAGATTCGGAATAAGATCTACTTTGCTCTATTTTTCAATTTCTTATTCTTATCGTTGTTATTCTCGTGTTCTGATTGCTTGACGTGTTGTAATTAGCAGATATCCGGGTCCTCTGGGAAATTTGGGTTTTCCTAGTTTCCTTATTTAAACGGAAATCGACAGTGCGAATTTCGGTTCCCACACACGGTCAACGTCATTTTCCGCGACACTCTCCGGAGAATGAACATCGAACTCGGGGAAGTCGTCCCGGAACCAAAACCACTGACCGGTTTTTCGGGCACAACATGAATGACCTTCGTATCGATCAAACTTCCGGTCATGGCAAGGGAAGTCACGAAAATCATTGACTTCGCCGTAGTCGATAACCCGGCCATCTATAATGTTATCATGGGAACCCCATGGATCAACGCAATCAAGGCGGTACCGTCGACTTACCACCTTAGCATCAAGTTCCCAACACCAAACGGAACAGCAGTAATCTGGGGATGCCAGAAACAATCTAGGCTCTGCTTTTTGGCCGAGCATAAGCTACGACAAACTCGGAACACCCCTGCGGTTAGCCCGAAGCGAGTCAAGAAAACTCAGAGTACTCCCGAAGGTTCCACAAAGAGCGATTCAGAATCACTCGCCCAGGCAACGGCTCCGGACACCGACGCGATCCTGGAGTCCATCGCCCTACCAGCGGAAAACCCGACTCACGAAACGGCCGCCGATTTAACTAAAGCCTCAACAGCCAAAGTAACAGAAATGGCCCTATCCAACGAGTAGGAACGCCCGCAACAACAAAGCAGAACTACGAGATGGCTTGATCCTCGAAAGAGATACGTAGGCAGCTTGTCCTATTGACAAGTTCAGCTATTCCTGTAACACCCCCGAACCGTCCTAGGCATAGGTCAACCCACCGGCCAACAATCAAACAAGAACATGACCGACGGACGACCCACACCAAGGGTTGGAGATGAAAGGCCAACCGGCCAGCCAACAATCAAACAAGAACATGACTGACCGTCCAACCCAACACCATGGTCCGGAAGCGCTACGTGACAGGTTAGGGACGATCCGGCCAGAGTCACAAAATTTACTCCACGACCTCGACCAGTTCGTCCACTAACACGTCCCGCTGCGTCAAGGCACAAGGCTTGGCAACCCGTACCTAGAGTTAGCGTTTTCCGTTAGATCGAGGCCTAAAGCTTTTCAACCCGTACCACGACCTAACGTTGTGTTAGACCGGACTAGTCAAATATCAGAGTACTCATGAAGCGCATATAAAACAATTACTTTTATTGATTTAAGAAATATTCATACATTGAATAATTCAAGACTGGGCCCGGCCTAATGCCAAATCGAGTCAACATAACACAATTCACAATACCGTTTACAAAAGGCATGAAAATCTACACCGGCGGTCCTAACGTCCAGCACCATGCTATCCAATCATCCTTACCTAAAGCGACCTGCAAAAAGGACAACGGAGTTGGATGAGTAATCTAGTATTACTCAGTGAGCTGGCGGCCTCTACCCGCAACCTAGACTCTAACCCAGACAACCCAAAATAACAATCAATCTAGCCCTAGCATGCAATATAAGCTAAGGCTAAGCAAACCGTTACTAAGTTAGACTTGGCCTCCTGCCATAATCTAACTTCAAGTAACGGGAACCTGCATTTAAACAAGTCAACAACCAATCCCTAGTTAACCATATATACGCTTGAGTTCAGTACTCATGTAGTGTTAGACACTTAGACTATACAAGTATCATGAGCCGGTCGACCAACAATCAAACAAGAACATGATCGGCCAACCAATGATACCGCATAGCCAACGTCAGGCCTACACTAACAAAATACACACAAGCCTAATCCGGTACCTAAACCAGACTTAAGACTTAATGTCAGAACCTGCAAGCAAACAATCAACAACCAAACACAATCACAATAATAACAAGATAGTAACTACCAATGACTCGATCTTACTTGTAACACCGTATATCGGTGCTACATTAACTCGAGGGTTCTATAACCCTCTACGACACACTAACACAACACTCTAACCTGGGCCCTGGTGACTTCGTGTTCCTCCTCTCTATCGGCAATATCCTATCTCCCTACCACAAAGGCCAAAAGAAGGAACTTTCAACCGACCGCGGCCCACAGTCCTTCGGGTCACCGCGCGACAGCCCACAGTCCTTCGGGTCACTGCCACATTACACCGTCGTGTAATCACTCAGCCATAGGCCATGACCCCGTCTATCTGAGTCTTCCCGATCCAGCGAATAAGGGGTTTCCTTAAACCCGCTGAATACGAGGGCGAGGAAACACTAGTCCACCCCAAAACATGCCTAGCATGGGCGGGTTTCGCACCTGCTGTCGGCATAACACACACTCGACACAATTATCCCTAGGAAAGACCTAAGGGACAAGACTCCAACCCAAAACTAAACAACTCAACCAGTTAGTCACTCCCTTACCAAGAGATGACTAACCTCAATCAACAAGATTAATTAAACGAGCAAGCATTTAATTAAATCTACTCAATCAATCTACTCAATCAAACCGTTACCCAGATAGTTCGGCCTCCTGCTACGACACTATCTTTAAAGATAACGAGAACCTGCACTCAATCATATCAACACGCAAGAATAGAAAACATGATGCATCCTAGCCCTAGTCCTAGTCAGGTTATCAACTCAGTCTTAATTCCATTCATCTCAGCTTAGCCCTTGCTAAACTGAGTCCAGTTCCATAAATAAATAACCCTAAGGACTCTACCATTCAATAGAATGATCATTCCAATCTATATGCTACTCGATCTACCCTAAATTCCAAATGGAATTCACACAAAACCAACTCACAGTGTTCTAGGCGAGAAGTAGCTGGTTGATCGGAGAGGACTTAGCCAAAACCCAAGGGACGACTTGACTGGACTGGACTGAACTGATCTTGACTTGGACAGAACCTCGGCTTCACCATGAAGAAACTGACAAGCCTCGACAGACTGATCTGGACTCGGACAGAACCTCCTTTAGCTTCTGGACAGTTCTTCGGACTTCCCGGCGGAGTATCGAGCAGAACTTCGACTGATCTGAACCCGTAGAACTGAACTAACTCCGGACAGCATCTCCACTTGATCATAAAAGGAACTGAGTGGCCTGGACGAATTCAGTTGGACAGAACCGTCCCTAGGCGCTGACTCGAAATCAGTAGAGAACTGACCTCGAAAACTCTCTAAAACTCTCGAAATAGCTCGGAATCACTTGCTTTCTTTTTCTACTTCTCTCTCACGTTTTTAACTTGGTTTGGACAGGTCTGGATGTGAAGAAATGAGCTGGGGTCGTGGGGTATTTATAGGAGACACCAGCCAATCAGCTTCAGGTTGGTGGCAGCCCGTGTGTCGCTTCGCATGGCTCCGGACGCATGCGCGGCGGCACCTCGTGCTCCACATGTCAGGCTGCATGTCCAGGACACAGGCAGGACGCCACCACTCCTCCCACATGTCAGGATGCATGCCTGGAGTGCATGCAAGAAGCCACACCAGTACACACATGTCGATCAGCATGCTTCGGTTGCATGCGCGGAGACACCTCGTGCTTGGTCGATCCACCTCGTGCTTCTACATGTCAGGCTGCATGTACAGCTTCCATGCACGGCGACACCTCGAGCTTCTGGAGACACTCAGCTTGTTAGATGCTTGACACCACGTTCTGAACCCATGCAACGAGCCACCTCGAGCTTCTCGGTCGGTTTACGCGATTTTTTACCCTTCCGGCAAATTTCTGACCCTTGATCAATCCCGAATATTTTTCCGCTCCCGTTCTGATGCTCTAAATATTTTTAATAGACTCCAGATGAATTCTGATATCCTGTAAAAATATTTCCCGAGCCTCCGGCTTCCTCGAAGAATTCCATAATACCGAAATTAGGGTTTTTGCCCGATTTCGGGTTTTCTCCGTCGTGCTTCGATCCCGTCGTGCTTGCTTCCCGTCCTGCTTAATTCCCGTCCTGCTTCCAACTTATTATGTCTCCAGAATAATATTTTACTGATACGAAGATTTTCCGAGAAAACTTCGTAATGAAGAAACGTCGGTCTTCAAAACGTCGAGCTTCTGAAACGTCGTGCTTCCAAAAATGTTATGCTTCCAAAACTTTCGTCTGATCAATCTAAGACATCTTCTAACTATGGTCGAGCAGCTTATTCGACTCATAGTTCCCTCGCAAACAATTCTTCGACCACCTCGTTCTTCGAAATTTGTCGATCGATCCTTACCGCCCGCGGTTCGACCACCAAGTTGATGTTCGACCAGTCTTCTCTTTTCTTCGAATCATGTCAAGTTTTATGTGATCAAAACTCAACATTCCTCCTGATACTTAGACTCCCAAATGCTCGGCTCCACATTCATTTTTTTTTTTTTTTTTTTTTTTTAATCCCGAAGGGCGGGTTATCACATTCTCCCCTCCTTAATAGAATTCGTCCTCGAATTCTTAGTTGCGCAATTGCTTAGCTTCACGAAATGTTCCTCCTTGATGTGTAGTGATGATGTTCAGCTTTTGAATAACTTCGTCTTGCGGTCTTGGTCATAAGATATGGTTCTTTGCTGGCTCGCCTTTCTTTCGGTTTCTTTGGGTCTCCATAAACACTTTGGATTTTGAACGTGCTCCACCTTGATAACAACTCTTCCATAACTCCTCATTACATAACTTTGTCTTGATCACTAGATGTGCTTCTTTATCGGTTGGCCTTAGATATCTCCCCTTGATTTCTTCAGTCTTCTTCTAGATTTTCTGATTCTGAACTCGCTCCATCTTAATACATCTCCATGCATTTCCTCGGTCTTGAATCCTTTCATTTCTTCACTTCTTGATTTCTCATGCTTCACTTAATCTCAACTCGTCTTCATAACTCTTTACTTTGCTTGCCCATGTCTCTTTGTGTATACTGTCTAAAGTCGCCATAATCGTCTTTATATCTCTTCACTCTGCCTTTCACTGTCCCTTGAGTGTCCTTCCCAATGTCACCACAATCATCTTCATAAATCTTCACTTGAATGATCACTGCGTCTTCTTCTTAGTTTTTACTTTGCTGCCCAACTAATTTCCCATGATACGATCTTGCCAATCTGCGCCTCTGATTACTCCAACCATTTCCTCGATCTCTTATTTCCCAGATACTGATGAAGTCCTTTCCCAACGAAGTCTTGTTTCCTCCCATCTGTCCAGTCCATACCACAGCCCAGTTCTCTGAATCTGTCTCTCCTCTTCCGCTTCGGGTTTGGGTTTGGCCTCGAACTCCCTCTACTTTAAGGTTTTCATCCCTTAAAGTTCCGATCAACGAACACACTTACTCGCTGCAATTCAAAAGAACACTTCACACACAAGTTAGTAGACAACTAATCCCAACAGTCTACTAACAACAACCTAGCAATGCTAATCAAACAACCTAGCAATGCTAACCAGCAACCTAGCAATTCTAGATTCCACTATTTCAATCATAATTCCTTAAAAAATAAATCTTATTGCTGGACGTGACCGGTTTCCCTAATGTCTTTTGTGACTCATTTTGACTCGATAAATATTTAAAACCGATTAAATCATGAGTTCCGGAAGCATGGACGAAACCATGCTCTGATACCACCTCTGTAACACCCCCGAACCGTCCTAGGCATAGGTCAACCCACCGGCCAACAATCAAACAAGAACATGACTGACCGTCCAACCCAACACCATGGTCCGGAAGCGCTACGTGACGGGTTAGGGACGATCCGGCCAGAGTCACAAAATTTACTCCACGACCTCGACCAGTTCGTCCACTAACACGTCCCGCTGCGTCAAGGCACAAGGCTTGGCAACCCGTACCTAGAGTTAGCGTTTTCCGTTAGATCGAGGCCTAAAGCTTTTCAACCCGTACCACGACCTAACGTTGTGTTAGACCGGACTAGTCAAATATCAGAGTACTCATGAAGCGCATATAAAACAATTACTTTTATTGATTTAAGAAATATTCATACATTGAATAATTCAAGACTGGGCCCGGCCTAATGCCAAATCGAGTCAACATAACACAATTCACAATACCGTTTACAAAAGGCATGAAAATCTACACCGGCGGTCCTAACGTCCAGCACCATGCTATCCAATCATCCTTACCTAAAGCGACCTGCAAAAAGGACAACGGAGTTGGATGAGTAATCTAGTATTACTCAGTGAGCTGGCGGCCTCTACCCGCAACCTAGACTCTAACCCAGACAACCCAAAATAACAATCAATCTAGCCCTAGCATGCAATATAAGCTAAGGCTAAGCAAACCGTTACTAAGTTAGACTTGGCCTCCTGCCATAATCTAACTTCAAGTAACGGGAACCTGCATTTAAACAAGTCAACAACCAATCCCTAGTTAACCATATATACGCTTGAGTTCAGTACTCATGTAGTGTTAGACACTTAGACTATACAAGTATCATGAGCCGGTCGACCAACAATCAAACAAGAACATGATCGGCCAACCAATGATACCGCATAGCTTTAATATCCACCACCCTTCACAAGCAATCCCTCAAACACATACAGGCCAACGTCAGGCCTACACTAACAAAATACACACAAGCCTAATCCGGTACCTAAACCAGACTTAGGACTTAATGTCAGAACCTGCAAGCAAACAATCAACAACCAAACACAATCACAATAATAACAAGATAGTAACTACCAATGACTCGATCTTACTCGTAACACCGTATATCGGTGCTACATTAACTCGAGGGTTCCATAACCCTCTACGACACACTAACACAACACTCTAACCTGGGCCCTGGTGACTTCGTGTTCCTCCTCTCTATCGGCAATATCCTATCTCCCTACCACAAAGGCCAAAAGAAGGAACTTTCAACCGACCGCGGCCCACAGTCCTTCGGGTCACCGCGCGACAGCCCACAGTCCTTCGGGTCACTGCCACATTACACCGTCGTGTAATCACTCAGCCATAGGCCATGACCCCGTCTATCTGAGTCTTCCCGATCCAGCGAATAAGGGGTTTCCTTGAACCCGCTGAATACGAGGGCGAGGAAACACTAGTCCACCCCAAAACATGCCTAGCATGGGCGGGTTTCGCACCTGCTGTCGGCATAACACACACTCGACACAATTATCCCTAGGAAAGACCTAAGGGACAAGACTCCAACCCAAAACTAAACAACTCAACCAGTTAGTCACTCCCTTACCAAGAGATGACTAACCTCAATCAACAAGATTAATTAAACGAGCAAGCATTTAATTAAATCTACTCAATCAATCTACTCAATCAAACCGTTACCCAGATAGTTCGGCCTCCTGCTACGACACTATCTTTAAAGATAACGGGAACCTGCACTCAATCATATCAACACGCAAGAATAGAAAACATGATGCATCCTAGCCCTAGTCCTAGTCAGGTTATCAACTCAGTCTTAATTCCATTCATCTCAGCTTAGCCCTTGCTAAACTGAGTCCAGTTCCATAAATAAATAACCCTAAGGACTCTACCATTCAATAGACTGATCATTCCAATCTATATGCTACTCGATCTACCCTAAATTCCAAATGGAATTCACACAAAACCAACTCACAGTGTTCTAGGCGAGAAGTAGCTGGTTGATCGGAGAGGACTTAGCCAAAACCCAAGGGACGACTTGACTGGACTGGACTGAACTGATCTTGACTTGGACAGAACCTCGGCTTCACCATGAAGAAACTGACAAGCCTCGACAGACTGATCTGGACTCGGACAGAACCTCCTTTAGCTTCTGGACAGTTCTTCGGACTTCCCGGCGGAGTATCGAGCAGAACTTCGACTGATCTGAACCCGTAGAACTGAACTAACTCCGGACAGCATCTCCACTTGATCATAAAAGGAACTGAGTGGCCTGGACGAATTCAGTTGGACAGAACCGTCCCTAGGCGCTGACTCGAAATCAGTAGAGAACTGACCTCGAAAACTCTCTAAAACTCTCGAAATAGCTCGGAATCACTTGCTTTCTTTTTCTACTTCTCTCTCACGTTTTTAACTTGGTTTGGACAGGTCTGGATGTGAAGAAATGAGCTGGGGTCGTGGGGTATTTATAGGAGACACCAGCCAATCAGCTTCAGGTTGGTGGCAGCCCGTGTGTCGCTTCGCATGGCTCCGGACGCATGCGCGGCGGCACCTCGTGCTCCACATGTCAGGCTGCATGTCCAGGACACATGCAGGACGCCACCACTCCTCCCACATGTCAGGATGCATGCCTGGAGTGCATGCAAGAAGCCACACCAGTACACACATGTCGATCAGCATGCTTCGGTTGCATGCGCGGAGACACCTCGTGCTTGGTCGATCCACCTCGTGCTTCTACATGTCAGGCTGCATGTACAGCTTCCATGCACGGCGACACCTCGAGCTTCTGGAGACACTCAGCTTGTTAGATGCTTGACACCACGTTCTGAACCCATGCAACGAGCCACCTCGAGCTTCTCGGTCGGTTTACGCGATTTTTTACCCTTCCGGCAAATTTCTGACCCTTGATCAATCCCGAATATTTTTCCGCTCCCGTTCTGATGCTCTAAATATTTTTAATAGACTCCAGATGAATTCTGATATCCTGTAAAAATATTTCCCGAGCCTCCGGCTTCCTCGAAGAATTCCATAATACCGAAATTAGGGTTTTTGCCCGATTTCGGGTTTTCTCCGTCGTGCTTCGATCCCGTCGTGCTTGCTTCCCGTCCTGCTTAATTCCCGTCCTGCTTCCAACTTATTATGTCTCCAGAATAATATTTTACTGATACGAAGATTTTCCGAGAAAACTTCGTAATGAAGAAACGTCGGTCTTCAAAACGTCGAGCTTCTGAAACGTCGTGCTTCCAAAAATGTTATGCTTCCAAAACTTTCGTCTGATCAATCTAAGACATCTTCTAACTATGGTCGAGCAGCTTATTCGACTCATAGTTCCCTCGCAAACAATTCTTCGACCACCTCGTTCTTCGAAATTTGTCGATCGATCCTTACCGCCCGCGGTTCGACCACCAAGTTGATGTTCGACCAGTCTTCTCTTTTCTTCGAATCATGTCAAGTTTTATGTGATCAAAACTCAACATTCCTCCTGATACTTAGACTCCCAAATGCTCGGCTCCACATTTTTTTTTTTTTTTTTTTTTTTTTTAATCCCGAAGGGCGGGTTATCACATTCTCCCCTCCTTAATAGAATTCGTCCTCGAATTCTTAGTTGCGCAATTGCTTAGCTTCACGAAATGTTCCTCCTTGATGTGTAGTGATGATGTTCAGCTTTTGAATAACTTCGTCTTGCGGTCTTGGTCATAAGATATGGTTCTTTGCTGGCTCGCCTTTCTTTCGGTTTCTTTGGGTCTCCATAAACACTTTGGATTTTGAACGTGCTCCACCTTGATAACAACTCTTCCATAACTCCTCATTACATAACTTTGTCTTGATCACTAGATGTGCTTCTTTATCGGTTGGCCTTAGATATCTCCCCTTGATTTCTTCAGTCTTCTTCTAGATTTTCTGATTCTGAACTCGCTCCATCTTAATACATCTCCATGCATTTCCTCGGTCTTGAATCCTTTCATTTCTTCACTTCTTGATTTCTCATGCTTCACTTAATCTCAACTCGTCTTCATAACTCTTTACTTTGCTTGCCCATGTCTCTTTGTGTATACTGTCTAAAGTCGCCATAATCGTCTTTATATCTCTTCACTCTGCCTTTCACTGTCCCTTGAGTGTCCTTCCCAATGTCACCACAATCATCTTCATAAATCTTCACTTGAATGATCACTGCGTCTTCTTCTTAGTTTTTACTTTGCTGCCCAACTAATTTCCCATGATACGATCTTGCCAATCTGCGCCTCTGATTACTCCAACCATTTCCTCGATCTCTTATTTCCCAGATACTGATGAAGTCCTTTCCCAACGAAGTCTTGTTTCCTCCCATCTGTCCAGTCCATACCACAGCCCAGTTCTCTGAATCTGTCTCTCCTCTTCCGCTTCGGGTTTGGGTTTGGCCTCGAACTCCCTCTACTTTAAGGTTTTCATCCCTTAAAGTTCCGATCAACGAACACACTTACTCGCTGCAATTCAAAAGAACACTTCACACACAAGTTAGTAGACAACTAATCCCAACAGTCTACTAACAACAACCTAGCAATGCTAATCAAACAACCTAGCAATGCTAACCAGCAACCTAGCAATTCTAGATTCCACTATTTCAATCATAATTCCTTAAAAAATAAATCTTATTGCTGGACGTGACCGGTTTCCCTAATGTCTTTTGTGACTCATTTTGACTCGATAAATATTTAAAACCGATTAAATCATGAGTTCCGGAAGCATGGACGAAACCATGCTCTGATACCACCTCTGTAACACCCCCGAACCGTCCTAGGCATAGGTCAACCCACCGGCCAACAATCAAACAAGAACATGACTGACCGTCCAACCCAACACCATGGTCCGGAAGCGCTACGTGACGGGTTAGGGACGATCCGGCCAGAGTCACAAAATTTACTCCACGACCTCGACCAGTTCGTCCACTAACACGTCCCGCTGCGTCAAGGCACAAGGCTTGGCAACCCGTACCTAGAGTTAGCGTTTTCCGTTAGATCGAGGCCTAAAGCTTTTCAACCCGTACCACGACCTAACGTTGTGTTAGACCGGACTAGTCAAATATCAGAGTACTCATGAAGCGCATATAAAACAATTACTTTTATTGATTTAAGAAATATTCATACATTGAATAATTCAAGACTGGGCCCGGCCTAATGCCAAATCGAGTCAACATAACACAATTCACAATACCGTTTACAAAAGGCATGAAAATCTACACCGGCGGTCCTAACGTCCAGCACCATGCTATCCAATCATCCTTACCTAAAGCGACCTGCAAAAAGGACAACGGAGTTGGATGAGTAATCTAGTATTACTCAGTGAGCTGGCGGCCTCTACCCGCAACCTAGACTCTAACCCAGACAACCCAAAATAACAATCAATCTAGCCCTAGCATGCAATATAAGCTAAGGCTAAGCAAACCGTTACTAAGTTAGACTTGGCCTCCTGCCATAATCTAACTTCAAGTAACGGGAACCTGCATTTAAACAAGTCAACAACCAATCCCTAGTTAACCATATATACGCTTGAGTTCAGTACTCATGTAGTGTTAGACACTTAGACTATACAAGTATCATGAGCCGGTCGACCAACAATCAAACAAGAACATGATCGGCCAACCAATGATACCGCATAGCTTTAATATCCACCACCCTTCACAAGCAATCCCTCAAACACATACAGGCCAACGTCAGGCCTACACTAACAAAATACACACAAGCCTAATCCGGTACCTAAACCAGACTTAAGACTTAATGTCAGAACCTGCAAGCAAACAATCAACAACCAAACACAATCACAATAATAACAAGATAGTAACTACCAATGACTCGATCTTACTTGTAACACCGTATATCGGTGCTACATTAACTCGAGGGTTCTATAACCCTCTACGACACACTAACACAACACTCTAACCTGGGCCCTGGTGACTTCGTGTTCCTCCTCTCTATCGGCAATATCCTATCTCCCTACCACAAAGGCCAAAAGAAGGAACTTTCAACCGACCGCGGCCCACAGTCCTTCGGGTCACCGCGCGACAGCCCACAGTCCTTCGGGTCACTGCCACATTACACCGTCGTGTAATCACTCAGCCATAGGCCATGACCCCGTCTATCTGAGTCTTCCCGATCCAGCGAATAAGGGGTTTCCTTAAACCCGCTGAATACGAGGGCGAGGAAACACTAGTCCACCCCAAAACATGCCTAGCATGGGCGGGTTTCGCACCTGCTGTCGGCATAACACACACTCGACACAATTATCCCTAGGAAAGACCTAAGGGACAAGACTCCAACCCAAAACTAAACAACTCAACCAGTTAGTCACTCCCTTACCAAGAGATGACTAACCTCAATCAACAAGATTAATTAAACGAGCAAGCATTTAATTAAATCTACTCAATCAATCTACTCAATCAAACCGTTACCCAGATAGTTCGGCCTCCTGCTACGACACTATCTTTAAAGATAACGGGAACCTGCACTCAATCATATCAACACGCAAGAATAGAAAACATGATGCATCCTAGCCCTAGTCCTAGTCAGGTTATCAACTCAGTCTTAATTCCATTCATCTCAGCTTAGCCCTTGCTAAACTGAGTCCAGTTCCATAAATAAATAACCCTAAGGACTCTACCATTCAATAGACTGATCATTCCAATCTATATGCTACTCGATCTACCCTAAATTCCAAATGGAATTCACACAAAACCAACTCACAGTGTTCTAGGCGAGAAGTAGCTGGTTGATCGGAGAGGACTTAGCCAAAACCCAAGGGACGACTTGACTGGACTGGACTGAACTGATCTTGACTTGGACAGAACCTCGGCTTCACCATGAAGAAACTGACAAGCCTCGACAGACTGATCTGGACTCGGACAGAACCTCCTTTAGCTTCTGGACAGTTCTTCGGACTTCCCGGCGGAGTATCGAGCAGAACTTCGACTGATCTGAACCCGTAGAACTGAACTAACTCCGGACAGCATCTCCACTTGATCATAAAAGGAACTGAGTGGCCTGGACGAATTCAGTTGGACAGAACCGTCCCTAGGCGCTGACTCGAAATCAGTAGAGAACTGACCTCGAAAACTCTCTAAAACTCTCGAAATAGCTCGGAATCACTTGCTTTCTTTTTCTACTTCTCTCTCACGTTTTTAACTTGGTTTGGACAGGTCTGGATGTGAAGAAATGATCTGGGGTCGTGGGGTATTTATAGGAGACACCAGCCAATCAGCTTCAGGTTGGTGGCAGCCCGTGTGTCGCTTCGCATGGCTCCGGACGCATGCGCGGCGGCACCTCGTGCTCCACATGTCAGGCTGCATGTCCAGGACACATGCAGGACGCCACCACTCCTCCCACATGTCAGGATGCATGCCTGGAGTGCATGCAAGAAGCCACACCAGTACACACATGTCGATCAGCATGCTTCGGTTGCATGCGCGGAGACACCTCGTGCTTGGTCGATCCACCTCGTGCTTCTACATGTCAGGCTGCATGTACAGCTTCCATGCACGGCGACACCTCGAGCTTCTGGAGACACTCAGCTTGTTAGATGCTTGACACCACGTTCTGAACCCATGCAACGAGCCACCTCGAGCTTCTCGGTCGGTTTACGCGATTTTTTACCCTTCCGGCAAATTTCTGACCCTTGATCAATCCCGAATATTTTTCCGCTCCCGTTCTGATGCTCTAAATATTTTTAATAGACTCCAGATGAATTCTGATATCCTGTAAAAATATTTCCCGAGCCTCCGGCTTCCTCGAAGAATTCCATAATACCGAAATTAGGGTTTTTGCCCGATTTCGGGTTTTCTCCGTCGTGCTTCGATCCCGTCGTGCTTGCTTCCCGTCCTGCTTAATTCCCGTCCTGCTTCCAACTTATTATGTCTCCAGAATAATATTTTACTGATACGAAGATTTTCCGAGAAAACTTCGTAATGAAGAAACGTCGGTCTTCAAAACGTCGAGCTTCTGAAACGTCGTGCTTCCAAAAATGTTATGCTTCCAAAACTTTCGTCTGATCAATCTAAGACATCTTCTAACTATGGTCGAGCAGCTTATTCGACTCATAGTTCCCTCGCAAACAATTCTTCGACCACCTCGTTCTTCGAAATTTGTCGATCGATCCTTACCGCCCGCGGTTCGACCACCAAGTTGATGTTCGACCAGTCTTCTCTTTTCTTTGAATCATGTCAAGTTTTATGTGATCAAAACTCAACATTCCTCCTGATACTTAGACTCCCCAAATGCTCGGCTCCACATTCATTTTTTTTTTTTTTTTTTTTTTTTAATCCCGAAGGGCGGGTTATCACAATTCCCCTCTCCAAAAAGGGGCGGGGGGGGGGGGGGGGGAGTGGGTACGTATACTCGTATACTCCCACAAAGTTCGGAATATCCACACATGTACTCGATATTTTCGAAACTTTTCCAATAAAACTCATTTTATTTCGGTCTCCCGATTCACTTACAATAAGCCACAACAATCGGAGATTAACCTGAGAAATACCCAAGACAAGGGTCTCCAAACACGCATACCTTTCAAGCAGTCCTTGGATGGGAACTAACGTAAACAATAAGCACTGCGTATCAATGGTCATGCAAGACCAAATACATCTTCTCTAAAAACGAAGATCATAACTTTCTCACTACAAAGGATATACCTTTCGGAAAAAGCGAGACATCGTAAATATTTTCGAGAGATATTATCCAAACACACGGTCCATCCGCGACTCTAAAAATTGCCCGTCGATTGGCCCCGACGGACAAACCCAAAACGTTCTCAAAAAAGAAATCATAGTCTAACGTTTCGTAAAAGTAAAGGTTCTCTTACATCCGACGAGGAACCTGAAATTTTGGTCAGCACTCCAGACGGTCTCTGGAGAGTGCTCGGTTCGTTTCATACAAGTCATATAAGCCGGCGCCAATTCGCGTACTTTAAATCGGAAAGAACCAGGTTGAAATCGCCCACAGGTAAAACGAGAGCCGATCAGTCGTCGCACAGCCTTAGAGCTGAAAGTAAACCTAGGTCTTGCCCTAAACCCAGTCCTACTGATCCACTAACATCTCAAGACATGATACGAGATCTTAAAAACATGTCCCATCGTCTATATCTAATACGCTCACGAAACTTCGCGAAACTCCTAAACGTTTCCGAACGCCCTCGTTCAGTAAGAGAAAATGAACAAGACGATAAACTAAGAGTTAAGATATAAAGTGACTACTCTTATCTTTCCCTCACACTTGGCAGAAGTATAAACTAAAACGCACAGAATGTCAATCATTCATCATATATATAGAAGCCGCAAAAAATGGCTAGGACCCAAAGCCACCAAACGGCCGGTCTCAAACACATAGTTCACATAGCCTCGCAAGGCCATAACACATGTTGGGGTCGAAAACGGTTACGACGAAGTTAACGTCCAAATCCCCGAAGAAGAAAAACGTAGAAACCTTCTTCGACAAATACTTTTTCGAAATAGATTCTTCTTTACGAAAAGCTTTGCGGAGGAAACGCGAGTCATCGGACAAGAGCCCGAAAAGGATCATTACACAGCAACCGAACACGTGCTACGCTCGGTCGCTACGTAGCGACCGAGCTCGAACTGAAGTTCGGTCGCTACGTAGCGACCGAGCTCTTCCGAAACGTCGATACGACATTAGTCCATGCATTCTCGTCTACCCTTCGATGCTATCTCCCGAAGACCATAGCGAACCCATTTCACGATTCCCCGCCATTCTAAATTATCGATCAAACTTTACCGTAAAAACCGCGGAAAGTTCGTTCTTTATCGAAAGAAGCCGTAATAAACGCTTCGAGTCGGAAGACGGCCCAAAGGGACCTAAGACATGACTCGAGGCCCAACTTACGATTTCTTAACCAACAGCCCGTAAGCCGCATGACGGTTTACGCTTGGTTCGCAAGGAAAGATAAATGTCAAGTTTCCGCGGATAAATACAAAATTTTGAAGATAATTACGAAGATCGGAAAAAATGAAATATCTCCATTTTTATGGTATGGCGGCTTAAGGGCAGAAGGGGAAAAGCGTAAACCGACCTTGGAGCCAGTATATAAGGAGTCCTAGGCGAGAGGCATGGAGGAGGACTTTTTAACAGCAGACTTAGCACTTAGAGAGATTTTAGGCAATTTTCCTTTTTTCTTATTCGAGCTGCGACTCAATTACGTTTTTGCCGTCTTAGGGTTTTAGAACTAGGAATCTCGCCGACAGCTCTCGTAGCCCAGGCACTTACCTTGTTGTAAACGCTCAAACGCAGATTCGGAATAAGAACTATATTGCTCTCTTTTTCGATTTCTTATTTTATTACTGTTCTCGTTTCGTGTTCTGATTGCTTGGCGTGTGGTATTAGCAGATATCCGGGAACTCTGGGAAATTACGGTTTTCCTACTTTCCTAATTTAAATGGAAATCGACAGTGCAAATTTCGGTTCCCACAGTTTGGCGCTAGAAGGAGGGGGGGGGGTACAGATCAATCTAACTCTCAACCACATCACGCTCAACCAGACATGTCAACTGACGACACATATAACGTGCAGAATCCTCTTAACGGAGGCAGCGGCACTGATCTCCACACTCCCGCAGCGGACGTATCCGCGGCCAACGCACCAGCCAATGCCGCGGCCCTCGAGGAGTTTAAAAAGATGTTCGCCACCTACGAAAAGAATTGGAAGAACAGGATAAGCTCGTGAGCACCTTGACCAAACAAGTTTTAACTTTAACGGCAAGGACTCGTGAGCCCCCGCGGAACCACTAAAGTCCGTGGGAAAAGACTTGACTTTGCAACCCCACTCAACAGGCCTGGAGCCGCGCAGGAACGACCTTCGGGTCAAAACCCTAGCGAGAAATCTCCCATCGAAAAGGGAAACTCTGAAAGCCCTCCGCCTCCCGTGAAGGCTTCGGAGGACAACGGAGTGGAGCGAGTCGACCTGGATCCTAGCGAAGTCTCCAACAATACTGATGAGGACGTCGACAGACATTGAAGGAGGACCAGAAGCCGATTCACTCGGGAAAGCTCTCCGTTCGACAAACCAATGACATAAGAGGAGGAAATCCTCTATTGGAACGAACAAGAAGAGCTGGCTGAAAAGCAAACCGAGCTCACTCGCAGTAAACGCCGACAAGCTCGGAAATCTGCTGACGAGACGTCGGATATACGCGATCTTCGCGACTATATCACCAAGACTGCGGCAGAAGCAAGAACCGTAAAATCCCAAATCAATCACGCTACCAGCGCGGCCCCCGAGATCGACAAGCTGCTGGAAGGGGCTCGGAAGACCCCTTTCACCGCTGGCATCTCAGATACGAGGGTATCCGATCCAGGAAAAATCAAAGTACCGAAGTATGATGGTACGACCGATCCAAGAGCGCACCTTCAGGCTTTCCACATCACGATGGGAAGAGCGAGGCTGAAGGACGGCGAAAGAGACGCCGGCTACTGCCGCCTGTTCGTCGAGAATCTAGAAGGAGCAGCCCTCGAATGGTTCGTGCGCCTTAAGCGAAACTCTATCGGAAGTTTCCGACAGCTCGCATCGGAATTTCTCAAGCAATACTCTATGTTCATAGATAGAGAAACTTCCGATGTCGATCTCTGGATTCTATCCCGGAGGGAAGACGAACCCCTCCGCGAGTTCATCAGCCGATTCAAGTTGGTAATGTCTAGGGTCAGCGGGATAAGCGACAAGGTGGCCATCGATGCTCTCAGAAAGGCGCTCTGGTACAAGTCAAAATTCAGAAAATGGATATCCCTCGAAAAACCGCGAACAATCCAAGACGCCCTCCACAAGGCGACGGACTACATCATGATCGAGGAAGAAACGAAAATCTTATCGCAAAAACATAAGTTGGCGAGATCATCCTCGAGAGATGTAGACCAAAAAACAAGGAAGAAGAACCCTCGTAACGACAAGTATGTCAATCACGAGGGGGAAGAACTCCAAGGAGCACACAATTACGCGATCGGCTCAGACCAGGGCCGAACCACGGGTAATACATGGACTCGCAATCAAGGATATGATGAAAACACCTTGTGCGAGTTCCACCAGTCCCGAGGACACTCCACGACTAACTGCAAGGTCTTGGGAGCAAGGCTGGCCTCGAAGCTACTAGCCGGAGAACTCTCGGAAGTAACTGTGGGAACCCAAATTCGCACTGTCGATTTCCGTTTAAATAAGGAAACTAGGAAAACCCTAATTTCCCAGAGGTCCCGGATATCTGCTAATACCACACGCCAAGCAAATCAGAACACGATAATGACAACGAAGAAGTATAAAAATCGTAAGAAGAGAGCAAAGAGAAGTCTTATTCCGAATTTGCGTATGGGCGTTTACAACAAGGTATAAGCCTGGGCTCGAGAGCTGTCGGCGAGATTCCTAGTTCTAGCAACCCTAAGACGGCTAAACCTAATTGAGTCGCAGCTCGAAATAACAAAAACAGAAAGTTGCCTAATTGCTCTAAGTGCTAAGTTTTCTCTGAAAAAGTTCCCTTCATGCCTCTCGCCTAGGACCCCATATATACTGGCTCCAAGGTCGGTTTACGCCTTTCCTCTTCTGCACTTAAGCCGCCATAGCATAAAAATGGAGATATTCCATTTTTTCCGATATTCGTAATTATCTTCAAAATTTTGTATTTATCTGCGGAAACTTGACATTTATCTTCTCTTGCGGACCAAGCGTAAACCGACATGCGGTTTACGGGCTGTTGGTTAAGAAATCGCAAGTTGGGCCTCGAGTCGTGTCTTAGGTCCCTTTGGGCCGTCTTTGAACTCGAAGCGTTTATTACGGCTTCTTTCGATAAAGAATGAACTTTCCGCGGTTTTTACGGTAAAGTTTGATTGATAACTTAGAAATAGCGGGCAATGTGAGATGGGTTCGCTACGGTATTCGGGAGATAGCATCGAAGGGTAGACGAGAATGCATGGACTGATCTCGTATCGACGTTTCGGAAGAGCTCGGTCGCTACGTAGCGACCAAACTTTGGTTCTAGCTCGGTCGCTACGTAGCGACCGAGCTCTGGCTCGATCTCGGTCGCTACGTAGCGACCGAGCTTTAGCGACCGAGCTTCGGCTCGAGCTCGGTCGCTACATAGAAACCGAGCGGAATGGGCGTTTGGTCGCTACGTAGCGATCCTTCTCGAGTTCTTGTCCGATGATTCGAGTCTCTTCCGTAAAGGTTTTCGTAAAGAAGAATCTATTTCGAAAAAGTATTTGTCGAAGAAGTTTCCAACGTTTTTCTTCTTTGGGGATTTGGACGTTAACTTCGTCGTAACCGTTTTCGACCCCAACAGTTAGCCCCCCAGCTCGTTAGAGTCGAGACTCTTGCGGGCGGTTTAATGATTTTGGCGAAATTAGGCGTATTGAACGAAGTTTACTTCAAACTCCGCAGAAGAGAATTCTCGAGAAAACTTTTATTTAAAAAATATAAAATTCTCAGTCCCCATTTCTATAAGTAGTGAGCTCTTGTCATTCATTTGCTTCACACCTTTCCTTCTCCAAGCATTCAAAACCCTCTAGCTCCAAATCCCTTATTTTTAACATGTCTTCTTCCAATGGTGACAAGCGAAGTTCTGATGTGGAGATGGGCGAGGCTACGTCTCCGGCGCCGATTCCGACTTCTCCGATCGAAGCGCCGGCTTGTTTTGCCGATCATCTCTCCTTTCGAGAGAAATTAGTTCGTCGCCAAGCCGAGAAAGAAAAGGCGCGAGCTGGTGACGAGATACCGTCCTCTCCTGCACTGGCCGTTGCTCCGGATCATGGGACCGAGGGCGTAACTCCGCGAGATACGGGAACTCTCGCAGGCTCGGCTGTTCCGGATGCTTCGGCTTTACCTGCAGGATCGTCCATGACTCCGATTCTCGTCGAAGATAAAGGGAGGGCCGCTGACTCTATGCCGCCTCCTCCTGCCAGGAAGGAGATCGTTCTAGCGCTGCACGCTCCTAGTGTTGTTCCGGTTACTCAGCCTAAGGGCCAGAAGAGGAAGTTTACTAAGGGCGATGACGGGGAATCTTCCCAGCAAGGAGGCTCGAGCATAGCGTCAAGGCTTCGCGGAAAGGTTTGTCGCTCACTCACTTTCTTGATCGTTGTATTTTTTTTTTAAAAAGACAAAAAATTTCTAACTTTCTTTTTGTTTCGCAGTTCGTGTCGTTGATCGATGGGATGACCAGCGAGTGCGGTTTTGAGACCAGTCGTCTTGCTGGGGAGTTGTTGGAACTTCAGGGTAGATGGTCTGAAACCGAGGCCATGCTGACGACCGTCAAGGGTTCTCACTCCGCGAAAGTGTCGAAACTTGAGATCGCGATAGGGGAGCTCGAGAGGGACCTCGATAAGACGGCAAGTTCGTTGCTCAAGGAGAAGAAGGCCAGGAAGGCCAAATCTTCGGAGGTCCGTCGTCTTCAGCGTCAGATTGAGAATGATGCAGGATTAGTGAGCCGCGGGATCCAGGAGGCCAAGGACGCTCTTAGTTCTGAGTTCCAAGCTCGCTTGGCGAAGATCTCCGCCTTTCTGGGCTCTCTCGAGTGCATTCGGAACAGGGATTTAGCTTCGGCGATGATCGAGGGCGGGATGGCCGTGGTTCAGTTGTTCCGAAGTGAGACCCCTCTGACCTTAGAGGCCGAAGAGGCCCGACTTTCCGGCTGCAAGGGAGATTTGGTAGTCGTGGACGGAGATTTCGATCTCATCCTAGCTGATCTGAAATCGGCGTGCCTCCTTCCGATGTGTTCAGAAGGCCCTGAGGGGAAGGATCCAGTACTCGGGGGTGACGCGGCTCCAGGTTTAGATGAAGTGACGGGTGAAGAGGGAGCGTGAGCTCTGAGGAGGACTTTAGTTAGATCTCTTGCGGGAGAGATTTTTTTTATTTTTTATGTTTTGATGTTTCGGCCTTAAATGGCCTTATTTCGTGTTTCGGGACTTGCCGTGTGTGGCTTTGAATCCCTGCTGCTCTGCGGCTTTTATGACAAGATGGTCGAG
The DNA here is from genome assembly GCF_020379485.1 of Brassica napus. NCBI lineage: Eukaryota > Viridiplantae > Streptophyta > Magnoliopsida > Brassicales > Brassicaceae > Brassica > Brassica napus. Next base: position 56,811,370 of record NC_063446.1, on the reverse strand, counting down.
TTGCGTTTTTCATAAGTTTACGTATGGTGTGGAAGAAGGGTGATGAGTTGTCGTCTGATATCCTTTTTCGATGTGAAATGTTTTGTTCGAGATCTGTTTCGGGAGTTTTTCCGAGAGGTATCGACTTCGCGGAAGATGTCGAACATAAACATAGAGGCATGGTTTTGGGATCTCGTATCTTTTGGATATCATGCCTTGAGATGTTAGAGACCAGTGCGCTGGGTTTAGGGCAAGACCTAGGTTTACTTTCGGTTTAAGATTTTGTGCAGTGACTAGCCGGCTATCGTTTTATCTGTCGCGATTTTAACCTGATTCGTACCGATTTAAAGTCCGCGATAGGTTCTCGGCTTATATGACATGTTAGATACGAATCGAGCATCTCTCCGGAGATAATTTTTAAGCCAACCGGAAGTGGTGGACCAAAATTTCGGGTTTCTTTTATAGCGCTATTATCCTTGTGTCGGATGTACGAGAGTCATCTTTGTAAGATGGCTATGTCTGTTTAGGACGTTAGAGTTTTTGCGCGAGATATGTGTTAAAATGTTCATCATTTTTTGACGGAGTGTCCATTTTCGTCGTTTGGAAGAAGTAATCCTTGAAGCATCTCTTGCGACGTCTCGCGATGCCAATGGCTGCTTCTTCCTAACGGCTGATTAATTTTCGAAATTCGAAAATGTTTTGCGGGTAAAAGGTGATTTTGCTTGGTCGAAATATGTCGGAAACATCGAAGGCGTGGTCGGATGTTTTCGAGTTTGAGAGTATACGAGTATACGTATTCACTCACCCCCCCCCCCTTTTTTTTGATGAGGGGGGACAGCTGAATTTGCCTTTTGACAAACTGCCTACGTACTCCTTATGGAGATCAAGCCGTCTCGTAATTCGGTGATTGCGAATTGGTCAGTGATAGTATTTTTTGACATGCATCGCGTTCCAGGTCCTTGGAATTTTTATGCCTTGCATGTTGGCAATTTCGTAGGAGCCTGGTCGGACGATTTTTTCGATTTTATAGGGTCATTCCCAGTTTGCTCCGAGTTTTCCCGCGTTTCGTTCAGCGGTGTTTTTTCGATTCTAAGCGTTTCTTCAGTCCGTCGAGAATGGTTTTATGAATCGTTTCAGCTTGTCCGTTACACTGCGGATATCTGGGCGTCGATTTGTTAAGCTGTATCTTCCATTTTTCGCAGAACGCCTCGAACCGGGTGGAGATAAATTGAGATCCGTTATCGGTTACGATTTCGTAAGGAACTCCTTGCCTGCAGATGATGTTTTTCCATACGAAACTTTCGACTTGGACATCTTTTATACTTGCGTACGAATCTGCCTCTACCCATTTTGAAAAGAAATCGGTGAGGACTAAAAGGAAACGCTTTTGCTTTGAATTATGAAGGGGACCGACGATGTCCATGGCCTAGCGCATAAAAGGATAGGGCGATGTGATGGAGGAGAGGACTTCGGCTGGTTGTCGGATGGTTGGAGCATGCCTCTGGCATTTTTCGCATTTTCGTGCGAACTTCTCGCAATCTCCGATCATCGTTGGCCAGTAGTATCCATAGCGTTTGATTTTCACTGCCAGTGATCTTCCGCCGGAATGACTGCCACAGGACCCCGAATGTACTTCTTCCATCACTTTTTTCGCTTCTTCCCATTCCAGGCACGTCATGAGTGGTCCGGAGAATCTCCATTTGTAAATTTTTTCCGTCTACTGTTACGTAGCGCGCGGCCTGTGTTTGGACTTTGCGGGCTTCCCATTTCTCAGTGGGCAGGCGTCCGTCGATAATGTAGTCTTGAATCTTCTGCAGCCACGGGGTATCGAAGCCGTAATCGGATTGCTCTGATTGCGGTTGTATTGCAACTTCTTCTTCTTCGTCGTCTTGACCTTCTATGAGGTTGACGACGATTGGCGGTCCGATGCTCGGGTGTTCGATGAACTCGACCGGAATTACCCTTTTGAGTCCTGGATCAGAACTTGATGCTAAGGCCGCGAGAGCATCGGCCTGAACGTTTTCGGAACGGGGAATTCGCGTGAGGGCAAAACAGTCAAACTTTTGAGCTAGATTTCGGACCAGTTTAAGGTACGCATCCATCCATTCGTCCCTGGCTTCATACTCTCCGCTGTACTAACTTGACACTAACTGGGAATCGCAGTAAGCGTGGATGTTTCGTATCTTCAAGCCGTGAGCCAAACGCAGTCCTGCGACGAGCGCTTCGTATTCGGCTTCGTTGTTTGAGGCGTGGAATTCCAGCCTAAACGATTGCTCTAAGATCTCATTCGTTGGAGATGTGAGGCGAATTCCGATGCCTGATCCCTGCTTGGATGAGGATCCGTCGACGTGAAGGAGCCAAGTGGAATTTGGTTCCTCGTTGGTTATGGTCTCTGTCGGTAATTCGACCAAGAAGTCCGCAAGCACTTGTGACTTTGCGCTTGTTCTTGGTCGGTACTCGATATCATATTCGCTAAGTTCTACCGCCCATTTGGCTAATCGGCCCGATTGACTCGGCTATGCAGGATCGTTCGTAGGGGAAAAGTCGTGAGGACGACGATCGTGTGGGATTGGAAATATGGTCTTAGTTTTCGGGCCGATGTTACGACCGCGCATGCTAATTTTTCCATCTGCGGGTATCTAGATTCGGCATCCAGCAAGGTTTTGCTGAAATAGAAAATTGGTTTCTGTTCGCCGCGTTCTTCCCTGATTAGCACGCCGCTCACAGCTATTGCTGATACAGGGATGTACAAGAACAAAGGTTCCCCCTCCACTGGTTTTGCGAGGACTGGGGGGAAGCCAAATACCGCTTCAGCTGTTGGAAAGCGTTTTTGCATTCTTCCGACCATTCGAATTTTTTATTCCCCCGTAAGACATCGTAGAAAGGCAGGCACTTGTCTGTCGATCGCGAAATAAAACGGTTAAGTGCCGCGACTCTACCGGTCAACCTCTGGACTTCCCGCTTATTCTTCGGCGAAGCCATCTCGATCAGTGCGTTGATCTGTTTTGGATTAGCCTCGATGCCACGGAATGTGACTAGGTAGCCGAGGAATTCCCCTGATGCCACGGCGAATCTTCTTTTTGTCGGGTTGAGCTTCATGTTATGCGAATTTAACTGGGCGAAACATTCCTCGAGATGTGATACGTGATCCTTTGCTTGGAGGGATTTGACAAGCATGTCGTCGATATAAACTTCCATCGTTTTACCGAGTTGTTGAGAGAACATACGGTTCACGAGTCGTTGGTAAGTTGCGCCAACGTTTTTGAGGCCGAACGGCATTACCCTGTAGCAATAGGTTCCACGATCGGTAATGAACGCAGTTTTTTCGCGATCGTCTGGGTTCATCATAATTTGGTTGTAACCTTAGAAGGCGTCCATGAAAGACAGAAGTTCGTTTCCTGCCGTTGCTTCTACCAATCGGTCGATGTGTGGCAGGGGGAAACTATCTTTTGGACAGGCCTTGTTTAGGTCGGTAAAATCCACGCAAACTCGCCATTTTCCGTTTTTCTTTTTGACTACTACGGGGTTGGCGAGCCAGTCTGGATACCTCACTTCTGTTATTGACCCGACTTTAAGCAATTTTTCAACCTCGTCGTTGACCGCGGAAGCTCGTTCAGGTCCTAGCTTCCGCCTTTTTTGTTTGACGGGCTTGAAAGTCGGATCGATATTTAATTCGTGACACGTTATGTCAATGTCAATCCCCGGCATATCTTCTGCGGCCCATGCGAAAGTATTGAGGTTCTTTTTTAGATAGGTTACGAGCTCTGTCCTCAAAGGCTCGCGGAGATTGGCTACGATTTCGACGCATCGTTCCGGAGATGCTTCGTCGAGACAGACCGTGACCACAGGCTCACAAGTTGGTTCGCGTTTTTCCTCTAGGGCCGCGATGTTACGAGACTGCGAGTAGAGTTCAGCCGAATCTTGACTTCGCGAACCTTGGTCGGAGAACTTTTTCTCCGTTTTTCCAGGAACGGTCTCGAGGTTTGGTCTTTTTCGTTTTTGTCTTGCGGCGTAACACACCTGTGATACTCTCGGGTTTCCTCATATTACCTCGATTCCGTTAGTGGTTGGAAACATGAGGCAAATATGGTACGTGGATGGGATAGCACGCATGGCGTTCAACCATGGCGTTCCCATGATAACGTTGTAAGATGCAGGACGGTCAACCACTAGAAACTCTTTGACTCTTGTCATGGTTCTGGCTTTGACTGCGAGATTAATCGATCCGTAAGCCACGGTCGTTTCTCCAGAAATTCCCAGTAGTGGGCTAGGGTATTTCGCGATTTCGAATTGATCGATGCCCATTTTCTCGAGAGTATCTTTGAAGATGATATCGGCCGAACTTCCGGTGTCGATTAGTACCCTTGCGACATCGATATCTCGGATCGTTAGTTCGATAACAAGGAGATCGTTTCGAGGTTTGGCTCAATCGACCATTACTCCCCCCTTGAACGAGATGACGTTCGCGCACGTTGAGTCTTGCATATTGTCCCTGATCGTTGAGTGGTTTTTCGGGTTATATTGATACGTACCCCCCCCCCTCCTTCTAGCGCCAAACTGTGGGAATCGAAATTCGCACTGTCGATTTCCGTTTAAATAAGGAAACTAGGAAAACCCTAATTTCCCAAAGGTCCCGGATATCTGCTAATACCACACGCCAAGCAAATCAAAACACGATAATGACAACGAAGAAGAGAGCAAAGAGAAGTCTTATTCTGAATTTGCGTATGAGCGTTTACAACAAGGTATAAGCCTGGGCTCGAGAGCTGTCGGCGAGATTCCTAGTTCTAGCAACCCTAAGACGGCTAAACCTAATTGAGTCGCAGCTCGAAATAACAAAAACGGAAAGTTGCTTAATTGCTCTAAGTGCTGTGTTTTCTCTGAAAAAGTTCCCTTCATGCATCTCGCCTAGGACCCCTTATATACTGACTCCAAGGTCGGTTTACGCCTTTCCTCTTCTGCCCTTAAGCCGCCATAGCATAAAAATGGAGATATTCCATTTTTTCCGATCTTCGTAATTATCTTCAAAATTTTGTATTTATCCGCGGAAACTGGACATTTATCTTCCCTTGCGGACCAAGCGTAAACCGACATGCGGTTTACAGGCTGTTGGTTAAGAAATCGCAAGTTGGGCCTCGAGTCGTGTCTTAGGTCCCTTTGGGCCGTCTTTCGACTCGAAGCGTTTATTACGGCTTCTTTCGATAAAGAATGAAATTTCCGTGGTTTTTACGGTAAAGTTTGATTGATAACTTAGAAATGGCGGGGAACGTGAGATGGGTTCGCTACGGTATTCGGGAGATAGCATCGAAGGGTAGACGAGAATGCATGGACTGATGTCGTATCGACGTTTTGTAAGAGCTCGGTCGCTACGTAGCGACCGAACTTTGGTTCGAGCTCGGTCGCTACGTAGGGACCTAGCGAATGCTCGTAGCGAAGGATCGCTACGTAGCGATCCTTCTCGAGTTCTTGTCCGATGATTCGAGTCTCTTCCGTAAATGTTTTTGTAAAGAAGAATCTATTTCGAAAAAGTATTTGTCGAAGAAGTTTCCTACGTTTTTCTTCTTCGCGGATTTGGACGTTAACTTCGTCGTAACCGTTTTCGACCCCAACAGTAACTAGCGTGAAAGATCTCATCCTCGAGACCGATCACCCCCCGAAGCCGGACAGAAATCTTCCCGCGGAGAGATCTCCTCAATGAAACCAATCTGGGGATAAACGCGGCAGGAGGCCAGACATTAAAGGGAATGATAACAATCGTCGTAGAGTCAACATGATCATCGGAGGATCGCAATTCTGCAACAATACGGTTTTGGCCATCAAGGCTTACCAGCGGAAGGCGGAGTCAAGCGCAAACTGGCCTACATGGTCTCCTACCCGAGATGATCAGAACTTCTCAATCACCTTCACAAAGGAGGAAGCCGGCGGGATCGATCAACCTCACTGCGATCCGCTCATCATAGACCTCATCATACGAGATCTGGAAGTCGGAAGAGTACTCATTGACACGGGAAGCACGGTCAATGTAATCTTCCGCGACACTCTCAATCGGATGAGCATCGAACTCGGAGAAGTAACTCCAACTCCGAAACCGCTCACAGGATTTTCAGGCGAAGTATCGATGACCCTCGGATCGATTCAGCTACCAGTCAAGGGCAAGAAGATCACAAAAACCGTCGAGTTCGCGGTAGTCGATCATCCTGCCATCTACAACGTGATCATGTGAACCCCATGGCTCAACGCTATGCAAGCCGTTCCATCGACGTACCAACTGGGCGTCAAATTCCCGACCCCAAACGGAGTCGCATCTATCTGGGGATGTCAGAAACAGTCGCGACTGTCCTTCCTCGCGGAACACAAGTTAAGACAGATGACGACCTCTGTAACGGCAAATCGCAAACGCACGAAGATTGATAAATCTTCGACCAACAATGTTTCGAGAAAAGACGATTTAACATCGTCTGCTGACGCAGACGCTTCGGGTGTCGAAACTCAACATGAGTCCGAAGCCGACACTACAACTCAACTGGAACATCCGGAAGAGAATACTGACCCAGCCATGATCATCGCGATCAAGGCAGTCAGCACGGCGACAACCGCCGAGTGAAAACGCTCGCGGCATAAAACAGAACTACGAGATGGCTTGATCCTCGAAAGGGGTATGTAGGCAGCTCGTCGAAAGAAGAGTTCAGCTATCCCCTCTCTAAAAAGGGTGGGGGGAGTGGGTGCGTATACTCGTATACTCCCACATCGGAAAAGATGCGTTATTGTAATCGAATTCTATAGAGATTTCGAAAATTTTTACGATCAATATGCGTCGCTCCTTTTTAAGACACTTGCAAAAGTCTCAGAACACGCCTAGAAAATCTACGAACGTTAATACTTTTTCCAGCAGCCTCGTACGGCCCAAAATCGCAAACAAATCTCACTTCAGTACCGAAAATATACATATAGTCTTCGAAATAACTGCGAGACGTCGCAAAGTTAAAAAACGAGACGATACGAACAAATTGTCCGAACGCGACCACTACAAATCCTACACTCCGTTCGTCGATTGGCCCCGACGAACACATCAGCTGTCTTAAACAAACGCAACTTGATCACTCTTTTGATCTTCAAACGTCCAACACAAGGACGAAAGCGCGCTACAAAAAAAAATCTGAAATTTTGGTCTAGCACTTCCAGTTGGCTTAAAAATTGTCTCTGAAAAGATGCTCGATTCGTACCATACAAGTCGTATAAGTCGAGAACCTATCGCGGACTTTAAATCAGGTAGAAATCTCAACAGAAAAACCGATAGCCGGCTAGTCACCGCACAAACCTTAAAACCGAGAGTAAACCTAGGTCTTGCCCTAAACCCATCGCATTGGTCTCAGACATCTCAATGACATGATATCTAAACGATACGAGATCCTAAAACATGTCTCTTCGTTCGTATCTCAACGTTCTTGAAAGATCGTAAATAATTTTTACGAAAACTCACGTCTCGATCAAACTAACAGATTGAACGCCTCAATGAAGTTAAATATGAGACGATAACTCATGTTTACTTCAAACCCACTCTAAACAAAGTAACTCAAACAAACATCCATTATATAAACCGCATAGCAGTAGGGGTTCAAAGCCACCAACGGCCAGTCCCGACAAAAATGGCCAAAATAGGCCCATACAAAGTTCGAAGGCCACACTCGGCCAGACATATATGAACAAAGGCCACACTCGGCCGCTAAATAGTAGATAAAGGGAAAAACTCCTTCCCGTCAAAACACTCACAGATCGAAGTTAAAATTCCCGGACAAGGAAGCTCCGAATGCATTTGCGGGAAAGTTCACTTCCTCATCATCACCGGCAAAATCAGTCGCGGTTTCTACGGTATCAGGAGAAACCGGGATGGGATCCCAGAATCCCTGAATCTTCCCATCGATCGGAGGAATGATCGCTTCAGCGTGAGCATGATCCTTCAGGCCACCCTTCATTAACTCCATCTCCCTCTCGAAAACGTAATCATCCGCATGCGTCTTCCAAAGGCTCCCAACGGAGCCGCGACACTCACGGAAGACGCCCAGCGAGTTGAAAGTGCCCTTAAGATTCCCGTACTCAACCTGGAATTGAGAAGCGCGAGTCTTCATCACCTCGACAATTTCCCTCTTGCCCTTCCGTTCCGCGCTACGAACAGCCCTGGCATGATCACGAGCGAGTTGAGCGTCTCGCGCCAACATCTCGTCTCGCATGCGAGCAAGATCCTTTTCCGCCTTCTCCGCTTTAAAGCGATAGATCATGGCCCCTCTATGGCTCGCCTCAATGGCCGATCCAAGCAAGTTCAAACCCTATAAAACCGATTGACACATTATAAGCAAAAAATAATAATAACGATCGTCAAAATTCTTAAAGTTTATACCCCGTTAATGATACGAGATCCTTCCGCGACGATTTTCGGCCTCCCCGACTCGCTCGTGGCCGGAGGAGCATCAAAGCCTGACGGAAGCCCAGCGAAGAAATCATCAAAGTCCGGAATAGGGACCTCGCTCGTACCGCTTCCATCGCCGAAAGCAAGGTTCGGATCCGATCCTGGAGGCATGCAATCGTCCACCGAAAACTCCAGGTCGCCGAGATCAATATATTTCCCTTTCGAAGAGTTCAGCCCCGTCACAATCGTGGGAGCGGCGTTGGGACCTTGGTCTTCAGGTTCGGAATCACTCCTTGTTTCTCCGCCCAAAGCAGGACTAGGATGCACAAACCTCAGCGCCTTTCGAACTCTCTTCGGCGTAAAGGAAGTCCAGAAAAAAGGACCATTCCCGAGCAGATCCCTCATCGCAATAATTTCCTCAAGAAACAGAGCAAGAGGGTTGATAAAGGGACGATCGTTCGGCAACCTTCGATACAGTGGGATACAACTCTCCTCAACGGACGCTGCGTCTACACGAACGAAGAAGAAAAACTTCCTCCACGAGTTGAAGTTAGAAGTAAACCCCTTTACCACTGACATGAAGTTCCGAGGAACCAGCCTGTACGTGTCCGTGTCCCTGATGATCTGTAATCGAAGAAGCGCTTCAAAGTGATCGACGGTGAGAGAGAGACCATGCTCGTAGCTCAGGACCAGGATTCCTATGAGGTGTTGGATGCCAAGAGGATTCAGTTGGCTTATCGCCACCCCGAAACAACCCAACACACGGACGATAATCTCGGGGATCGGGAACCACAAATGACAATGCACTATGAATGCCTCGTAACAAGTAAATAATCCCTCCGGGGGACTACTAGTGCATTCTCCTTGACGAGGAACCCTGAATTCCACCGCATCCGAAATATGGTAGAACGACCGCATGACCTCGAGGAATTCACTAGTACTCCTACTCGGTGCACCTGCCTCCACCAGGCGATGGTTCATGATCGGGAACGATTTTTCTTTGGGAGGCGTGATCGAACCGTAACACGCCACCCACCATGCCTCGTTCTCGGCTGGGTCTACCGAATGAGGAACGAATTCCATCTTCGGCACTCGAAGCTCTTCAAAAACGTTCGCGGGCAAGGACCCTTTCTTCAAACTCCTCTTCTTACTCGACATCTCGTGTTTTTCTTTTTAATCAAGAAGGAAATGATAGAGAGAAAGAGAAAGAACTTTTCAAGAAAAACCTCTCTATGAGAATGAGTAAGTGTGAAGATATTTGGACACGAACTTCGCCCAAATACACCAATCTCGTCCGAACTCGCCATACCGCGCATTGGGACCTCGCTAGAAATCCACGCTCCCAACGAGCTGGGGGGCTAACTGTTGGGGTAGAAAACGGTTACGACGAAGTTAACGTCCAAATCTCCGAAGAAGAAAAACGTAGAAACCTTCTTCGACAAATACTTTTTTGAAATAGATTCTTCTTTACGAAAAGCTTTGCGGAGGAAACGCGAGTCATCGGACAAGAGCCCGAAAAGGATCGTTACGCAGCGACCGAACACGTTCTCCGCTCGGTCGCTACGTAGCGACCGAGTTCGAGCCAAGGCTCGATCGCTACGTAGCGACCGAACGTCCATTCCGCTCGGTCGCTACGTAGCGACCGAGCTCGAGCCGTTCCAAACCGTCGATACGACATTAGTCCATGCATTCTCGTCTACCCTTCGATGCTATCTCCCGAAGACCGTAGCGAACCCATTTCACGATTCCCCGCCATTCTAAGTTATCGATCAAACTTTACCGTAAAAACCGCGGAAAGTTCGTTCTTTATCGAAAGAAGCCGTAATAAACGCTTCGAGTCGGAAGACGGCCCAAAGGGACCTAAGACATGACTCGAGGCCCAACTTACGATTTCTTAACCAACAGCCCATAAGCCACATGACGGTTTACGCTTGGTTCGCAAGGAAAGATAAATGTCAAGTTTCCGCGGATAAATACGAAATTTTGAAGATAATTACGAAGATCGGAAAAAATGGAATATCTCCATTTTTATGCTATGGCGGCTTAAGGGTAGAAGTGAAAAAGCGTAAACCGACCTTGGAGCCAGTATATAAGGAGTCCTAGGCGAGAGGCATGGAGGAGGACTTTTTCACAGCAAACTTAGCACTTAGAGCGATTTTAGGCAATTTTCCGTTTTTCTTATTCGAGCTGCGACCCAATTAGGTTTTTGCCGTCTTAGGGTTTTAAAACTAGGAATCTCGCCGACAGCTCTCATAGCCCAGGCACTTACCTTGTTGTAAACGCTCAAACGCAGATTCGGAATAAGAACTATCTTGCTCTCTTTTTCGATTTCTTATTTTATTACTGTTCTCGTTTCGTGTTCTGGTTGTTTGGCGTGTGGTATTAGCAGATATCCGGGACCGCTGGGAAATTAGGGTTTTCCTACTTTCCTAATTTAAACGGAAATCGATAGCGCGAATTTCGGTTCCCACAACACACATAAATCAAATACGGCCACACTCGGCCTAGATACATCAAACCTCGAAATAAAAATAAGGGAAATAATCCCAAGAATCCTCAAAGCTCGAAGTCGAGGAACCCGGACATGGAGATCCCGAACGAGCTCGCGGGCTGATCCACCTCTCCGTCCGTGACTCCGGCACCTTCATCACCGACACCGGTTCCCGCTTCCGCCGTGTCCTCCGAGACCTTGATGGAATCCCAAAGCTGTCGGACCCTTCCTTCGATCGGAGGAACCAAGGATTCGGCATGGGCACACTCGTTCATTAGTCTCAGCGACCTCGGCAGGAAAAGAGAAGTCCTCGTTCTGCGACTTGTAGAGGGTAGCAACCGAGCCACGACACTCGCGAAAATCGCCCACGAATTCTTGAGCATCCTTAAAGCTCTTGAATTCGGTGGCAAACAAAGCAGCCCCCCGCTTCATTTCGGCGACAATCGCTCTCTTTCCTCTCCTCTCCGCACGGACAAGGGCCCGAGAATGGAGCTCAGCATGTCTCCGGCTCTGTTCTTCGACCTCCTTCCGAAACTGAAAGAGTTCTCTTTCAGCGTCCTCGGCTTTGAAGTGAGAGATACGCGACTCCCGGAAACTTCCGTCGAGCGCCTCGGTGAACACCCTCATCCCCTGCACGAACTTAAGATCGGAAAGGGAAACAAAAAATATATATATAATTTAGATCAAAGTTCAAAGGATAAACCTCGTTGATTAAGCTGGAGCCTTCGGCGACTACTTTCCTCCTTGACTCTTCGTCCAGCGACTTATGAGTAGTAAAACCGGGAGGAAGGTCGGCAAAAGAGTCGCTGGGAAGGGGAACCTCGCTGGTTCCACTCCTTTCCCCTGGGGAGAAACTAGGGTTCCATTCTGGCAGCGGAAGGTTTCCCAAGACGTTCTCGGAGGCAACTCCCTTGCCTTTCCGAGACCTGATTCTCTGCCTCTGAGCAGGCAAGACATCAATGACCGGTTCTACGTCATACGGAACGTCCAGAGGCTGAGAGACGGCTCGAGATCGATGGAGCTCCACCGCGCTTCGAATCCGTTCGACGGTGAAGGAATTCCAGAAGAACGGCCTGCTGCGGAGAAGATCTCGCTTGGCAAAAAGATCGGCAGAAGTCGGCGGAAGGATCTTGTTCACTGCAAGATAATAAAAAAATCATCTTCGCATGTTTTCAAGGTATAAAAACGAAAAATATAGCTATTTGTATTACCACGGGTGAAGTTCCACTCCCGACGGAATAGGTGGAGGTAGCTCTCCTCGACAGACTCCCCATCTATCCGGACAAAGAAAAAGCGCTCGAACCATGCCTTAGGATGTGAAGTGTGCCCCTGAATTATAGCCATAACCTTCTTTGGCGCCATGCGGTATGAGCCATCGATCCCCGTTCCTCTCGTAAACCAAAATCCCTCGAAGTTGCCAGGGTTAAGGTCCATTCCTAGCTCGTAACTCAAGATCAACACGCCGAGCCAATGCTGCAAGGCCGGAACGCTTATCTGGCTGATCGAAAGCCCAAAGTGGCAATACACCAGGAAAGCCTCGTAGCAAGTAAAGAAACCTTCCGGAGGGTCCTTCGCACACTCGTTGCCACTCGGGATCCGAAATACGACTCCACTTGGGATCTGGTAAAAGTCCCTGAGAGTCGTGAGGTCGTCGGAAGAGACCTTGCTCGGTGCAAGGGGTGCGTTTGGCGACCTCACGGGCCTCTTTAAGAATCGGAATGTCTGGCGAAGGCGGAGGCGAGCCGCAAAGAGCTTTGTAGTACGCATCCTTTGCTTCTTCCTCAACTTCAAACTCTTCTTTCGGGGCGATCACCTCATTGGCAGAAGAGTAACCCGAAGATGAGTGTGAGGAAGAATTCCTCTTTGAATATCCTTTTCTTGAAGACATTTTCTTTGAGCAAAGAGAGATCTTGGAGAAAAAACTCCTATCTTGGAGAAATCTTTTCTTAAGGGAAGAAGTGAGTAAAGAATTTGAAAAACTTACTTCCCTTACTTATACAATTTTTTTTTCTTTTTTACTATTCACCTTTGATCTTTCGACAAACGATTACGTCTAAATTCCACCTAGAACAGACCATACCCCAAGCTAGGACATAACACCCAGGTCCACGGATCCTAGCAAGCTGGGGGGCTAACTGTTGGGGTCAAAATCGGTCACGATGGAATCGATGTCCGAAAGTCCTCAGAAAAACCGAATCTCGGACGAAACTTCAAAAGCCGAGAAAACAAACAGCCGAAATGGATCGCCCGGCGAGCTCGGCCACGACACGAGCCAGCTCGCCCGGCAACCACGGCCGTGTTGCCAGTCGAGTAGCCGGCGAGCTCGGCCATGACACGGGCCAGCTCGCCTGGCGAGCACGACCGTGTTGCCGGTCGACTCGCCGGCGAGCTCGGCCGTGACACGAGCCAGCTCGCCCGGCGAGCACGGCCGTGTTGCCGGTCGACTCGCCGGCGACCTCGGCCGTGACACGGGCCAGCTCACCCGGCAAGCATGACCGTGTTACCGGTCGGCTCGCCGGCGATCTCGATCGTGGCACGGATCAGCTCGCCCGGCGAGCGCGGCCAATTCTCCATGGACCATTCCGAACCCGGTCCCGTCCCATAACCATGCATCTTCGTCCGAAGTTTCCGTAACTCAGTCTTCTGGTCCGTGGATACGACACCAATGTTCCGTCTAAAAAACATCGTCGAAAGTATTCAGGAAGTTGGGAAGGTTATGTCTCTCGAACAGTTTCCTATTCTTCGTAGTAGAGCAGGTTACGGTTAACTTAACACCAACTGCCTCGGCTATGCGAAGAAACAGGGTTCCGTTGGAAGAACCATGCATATACCAACGGCTACTTCGCGAGTAAAATCGTAAAAACGCTTAAGTCTCGATACGGCCCAAAGAGGGTCTGAATTGCGGACAACGGCCCATCTTTGGTCCCAAAAGACTTGAACCCAAAGACTGGTATGACGGTTTATCTCATCCGCGGGAAGAGATAAATGTCAAATTTCCGAAGATAATCTCAAAGAAGAAGGAAATATGGAAAAGCCCGCTTCACGACAAATCCGGCCCGAGAAGAGATAAACCGACCTAAGGAGGAGTATATAAGGAGGACCTAGGACGAAGAGAAAGGGAGCATTCTCAGAGCAAACTTAATACTTAGAGCAATTTAGGCATTTTTCCGTTTTTACTATCGAGCTGTGACTCGACTAGGTTAGAACTTAGGTGGCTAGACTAGCGAACATACCGACAGCTCTCGTGGCCTAGGATCTTACATGTTGTTCACGCTCAAACGCGAATTCGGAAATAAGACCTCTTTGTTCTCTTTTCGCTCTTTTACGATTTATTACTTTCGAATCTTTCATATTGATTGTGTTGTGCGTGGCCAAGCAGATAACCGGGACCTTCAGGGAAGGCTAGGTTAACTTGGCTTTCCTCCGATTAACAAAACTCGACGGTGTGAATTTCGGTTCCCACACCATAGTTCTTTTAACTCCGCAATCAGAGGTTTGAGGAAGATATCAAGACTAGCTCGTGGATGATTTGGCCCAGAATTTAGAATTGTAAGAAACAGGTACTCTGTTTTCATGCACATACCGGGGGGCAGATTATACGGAGTCAAGATCACATGCCACAACGAATGATTATGAGACATTCCAAATGGATTGAATCCATCAGTACATAATCCAAGATAAACATTACGCGGTTCTTCGGCAAACCGGGGATGTATTTCTTGAAAGTTTATCCACTCCGCCGCATCAGATGGATGACACATTTCTCCCTCTTTTGCTTGGTGCTCAGCATGCCACCTCATTGCCGCTGCAGTCTTCTTGCTCTGATACATTCTCTTCAACCTATCAGCTATAGGGAGATACCACATACGGCTATATGGTACTTTGGTTCTACGGCGTTTGTCCCTAGGCTTCCATCTTTCCGCACCACAAAATTGACATGTTTCCCACCTTTCATCTTCTTTCCAAAATATCATACAATTGTTGATACAAACATCAATTGTAAAATATGGGAGCCCTAAATTGCGCATCAACTTTTCTGTCTCGTAGTGTGAGTCGGTTGCCATGTTTCCATCTGGTAAATAGTCATTCAACATTTGGCACACCGAATCCACACACTTTTCACTCATATTATAATCTGCCTTAGTTTGTAAAACTCGAGCAGCTAAGGATAACTGCGAGTGACCTTCACGACAACCATCATACAAGGGATTTTTTGCTCCTTCTAACAAGTCGTAAAACTTTTTCAAATGGTTGCATACATTGTTTACTACATTCTGGTAATTACCAGGACCATCCTGGTAATTACCATCCTGGTGATAATTTTCAGACCTCACATTATCACAAAATGCATCATTTACCATATCAACATATATATCTTCATTACCAACTTCTTCACTACCACTTAAAGGTGTCGGATCAACATGACTCGTTCCTAATTCCATATCAATTTCTTCTCCATGATTATACCAGACATAATAGTCTTCCATGAATCCTATACTATATATATGTTTCCCAATTTTTTATCCCGGAAGAAATTTATCGTTCTTGCAAACACTACATGGACAGAAAAATTTACCCCCATTGCTCTGCGTGATAGGCTGGCTATTTGCAAATGTCATGAATTGATCCACCCCTGCTATGAACTCTTCCGAGAAATTTTCCGTCTTTTCATCGATCGTCTTGTACATCCATTCTCGAAAATGGGAATAATTGGAATTTCCCGACATTGTAACACTGCAAACAATTTTTTTTTTTTTGAATTTCAACGATTTTTTGTTGTTTTCACTTTCTTTTTATGCTTCTGAGCAGAAATGTATGGAAAACATCGTGTAGTATTTATAGAAAAATTTCCGACTTATTAGCGACTAAATACCGACTGCGCAGCAAAAATTAGTTACACCAACCATAGAACGTAAATCATGTGTTTTGCACCGGTATTGACTGACTGATTAGCGACTCCGTTACGACCACAGAAACATCAGTCGCTAAATAGTCACCAAATTTCCGACTATATTGCGACAGAATTACTCCGAAGACGCCGTTAGTCGCAGATCAGTCGTAATGGTTCGACGAATTCGGCGGTTGACTTACAAAAATTAGTTACACCAACCATAAAACATAAACCACGTGTTTTTTACCGGTTTTCACCGACTGGTTTGCGACTACCTTATGACTCTATACATCAGTCGGTAAATAGTCGCAATATTCAGACTACATTGCGACTACGAAAAATTCGACAACGTAGGGGTCGCGGATCCGTCGTACAATGACGATGGAATAGCTACTAAGTGTCCCAGTCGCTATTTTGCTACTGATGTACGACTAATATTTTTGAGTTGCAAATCAGTTGTCTGTCAGTCGCCAAACAGTCATAAAATTTAACGACTACATTTTCAGTCGCAAACTGTGGTCAGGAATCACATGTTTTCTTGTAGTGGTAGGAACTCGAAAGATCGACCCTGGTATGCTGATATAGTCAACTATTTGGCAGCCGAAGTCGAGCCTGAAGAACTCAAGGGGTATATGAGGAAGAAATTCTTCAGAGAAGTTAGAAGATATCATTGGGATGAACCATACCTCTACAGGCATTGCTCTGATGGGATATACAGACGATGCGTATCCAAAGCTGAAATTCCGGATATTATATACCAATGTCATGGATCTGACTATGCAGGACATTTTGCCACGTACAAAACGGTTTCGAAAATCCTTCAAGAAGGATTCTGGTGGCTGACGACTTTTCGCGATGTCCATGCATTTATAACACAATGTGACAGATGCCAAAGACGAGGAAAAATCAGCAAAAGACACGAAATGGAACAGAAGTTCATTCTGGAAGTAGAGTCTTTGATTGCTGGGGGATAGATTTCATGGGTCCTTTCCCATCCTCATACGGAAACAAGTATATACTAGTCGATGTAGACTACGTATCCAAATGGGTTGAAGCAGTAGCTTCCCCAACCAATGACGCATCTGTAGTTATTAAGCTTTTCAAGAGCATAATCTTTCCACGGTTTGGAGTTCCTAGAATAGTCATTAGTGACGGTGGAACCAATAAGGTCTTTGATGGATTGCTTAAAAAGAACGGTGTTCAGCATAGAGTAGCTACGCCCTACCACCCACAAACCAGTGGACAGGTAGAAGTCTCTAATCGGCAAATCAAAGAAATTCTAGAGAAAACTGTGGGAATTTCCAGAAAGGATTGGTCTAGGAAACTAGATAATGCACTTTGGGCCTACAGGACCGCCTATAAGACACCGTTGGGAACAACACCATTCCACCTCCTTTATGGCAAATCCTGTCATTTACCAGTCGAACTGGAGCATAAAGCAGCTTGGGCCACTAAATTTTTGAATTTTGATATAAAGCCTGCTGCTGAAAGGAGACTCATCCAGCTTAACGAGCTTGATGAAATCAGACATTTAGCCTATGAGAATTCGAAACTATATAAAGAAAGGACTAAAGCATACCACGATAAGAAGATCTTATCCCGACACTTTGAACCGGATGATCAAGTCCTTCTTTATAATTCTCGGCTAACGCTATTTCCTGGAAAGCTTAAATCTCGTTGGTCCGGACCATTCACACTAACAGACGTAAAACCCTCCGGAGCCATAACTCTAAAAAGTGATAAAGGTGATGAGTTTGCAGTGAACGGCCAACGAGTGAAACATTATTGGGCCAAACCTCCAGCAAATCAGCCCATTATTCTAGAACCCCCAGATAACTAGTTTATTCAGGAAGTCGAGCTAAAGACTTTAAAATTTAAGCGCTGAATGGGAGGCAACCCATTTTCTTTTCAAAAAAAAAAAATTTAATTATATTTTTATTTATATCTATATTTATATTTATATCTTATTATTAGTGTGGGAACCGAAATTCGGACTGTCGATTTCCGTTTAAATAAGGAAACTAGGAAAACCCTAATTTCCCAGAGGTCCTGGATATCTGCTAATACCACACGCCAAGCAATCAGAACACAAGAGTAACAACGATAAAGTATAAGAAATCGAAAAGAGAGCAAAGTAGATCTTATTCTGAATTCGCGTTTGGGCGTTACAACAAGGTAAGAGCCTGGGCTACGAGAGCTGTCAGTGAGATTTCTAGTTCTAAAACCCTAAGACGGCAATAACCTAGTTGAGTCGCAGCTCGAATAACAAAAACGGAAATATGCCTAATTACTCTAAGTGCTAAGTTTGCTCTCAGAAAAGTCCTCTCCATGCTTCTCGCCTAGGACTCCTTATATACTGGCTCCTAGGTCGGTTTGCACTTTTCCTCTTCTGCCCTTAAGCCGTCATAGCGTAAAAATGGAGATATTCCATTTTTTCCGATCTCCGTAATTATCTTCAAAATTTCGTATTTATCCGCGGAAACTTGACATTTATCTTTCCTTGCGAACCAAGCGTAAACCGTCATGCGGCTTACGGGCTGTTGGTTAAGAAATCGTAAGTTGGGCCTCGAGTCATGTCTTAGGTCCCTTTGGGCCGTCTTCTGACTCGAAGCGTTTATTACGGCTTCTTTCGATAAAGAACGAATTTTCCGCGGTTTTTATGGTAAAGTTTGATCGATGACTTAGAATGGCGGGGAACATGAAATGGGTTCGCTACGGTCTTCGGGAGATAGCATCGAAGGGTAGACGAGAATACTTGGACTAATGTTGTATAGCGACCGGACAGCCTGCATGTGCGGTAGTAGCGTAATGACCGAGCTTGGTTCGTCCGCGTTCCGATCGTCATACTCGGACCTATCTGTAACCGGTCTGGGTATGTTTCCGATGGCTTCTGTTCGATCTAAATAGAATTCGAACGAAGCTTTATCTCGGGAACATATGTTGCGACGTTCTCTTGACCGAGCATGATTTGTTGCGAAAAGTCATACTTGTATTTTGCGGGGATTTGGGCGTTAACTTCGTCGTAACCGTTTTTGACCCCAACAGTTAGCCCCCCAGCTTGTTAGGATCATGGATTTCTAGTGAGATCCCAACGTGCGGTATGGCGAGTTCGGACGAGATTGGTGTATTTGGGCGAAGTTCGTGTCTGAAAATCCGCAAGTAAATAGTTATTTCTCATGCCTATAAGAAGGGAGGTAATTTCTTCACAATCTTTACACTTACTCATTCTCATAGAGAGGTTTCTTGAAAAATTGTTTCTTCTTTTTCTTTCTCTCTATCATTTTCTTCTTGATTAAAAAAAAAGAAAAACACGAGATGTCGAGTAAGAAGAGGAAAGGGTCCTTGCCCGCGAACGTTTCTTAAGAGCTCTGTGTGCCAAAGATAGAATTTGTTCCTCATTCGGTAAACCCGGGCGAGAACGAGGCATGTTGGGTGGCGTGTTATGGTTCGATCACGCCTCCCAAAGAGAAATCATTCCCGGTCATGAACCGTCGCCCGGTCGAGGAAGGTGCACCTAGTAGGAGTACTAGCGAATTCCTCGAGGTCATGCGGTCGTTCTACCATATTTCGGATGCGGTGGAGTTCAGGGTTCCTCGTCAAGGAGAGCGTGCTAGTAGTCCCCCGGAGGGTTACTTGACTTGTTACGAAGCATTCGTAGTGCACTGTCGTTTGTGGTTCCCGATTCCCGAAATTATCGTCCGTGTGTTGGATCGTTTCGGGGTGGCGAAAAGCCAACTGAATCCCCTTGGCATCCAGCACCTCATTGGAGTCCTGATCCTGAGCTATGAGCATGGTCTCTCTCTTACCGTCGATCATTTCGAAGCGCTTCTTTGGTTGCAGATCATCAAGGATACGGACAAGTACAGGCTGGTCCCTCGGAACTTCATGTCAGTGGGTAAGGGGTTTACTTCTAACTTCAACTCGTGGAAGAAGTTTTTCTTCTTCGTTCGTGTTGACGCTGCGTCTGTCGAGAAGAGTTGTATCCCATTGTTCCGGGGGTTGCCGAATGATCGTCCCTTCATCAATCCCCTTGCTCTGTTTCCTGAGGACATTATCGCAGTGAGGGATCTGCTCAGGAACGGTCCTTTCTTCTTGACTTCCTTCACGCCGAAGAGAGTTCGAAAGGCGTTGAGGTTTGTGCATCCTAGTCCTGCTTTGGGCGGGGAAACATGGAGTGATTCCGAGCCTGATGACCAAGGTCTCGACGCTGCTCCCATGGTTGCGACGGGGCTGAATACTTCGAAGAGGAAAGATATTGACCTCGGTGACCTGGAGTTTTCGGTGGACGATTGCATGCTTCCAGGATGGGATCCGGACCTTGCTTTTGGCGATGGAAGCGGTACGAGCGAGGTCCCTATTCTGGACTTTGATGATTTCTTTGCTGGTCTTCCCTCGGGCTTCGATGCTCCTCCATCCACGAGTGAGTCGAGGAGGCCGAAAGTCATCGCGGAAGGATCTCGTATCATCAACGGGGTATAGGCTTTAAGAATTTTGACGATCGTTTCAAGTGTATATATATTTTTTTTTGCTTATAACGTGTCAATCGGTTTTACAGGGCTTGAACTTGCTTGGATCGGCCATTGAGGCGAGCCACAGAGAAGCCATGATCTATCACTTTAAAGCGGAGAAGGCGGAAAAGGATCTTGCTCGCATGCGAGATGAGATGTTGGCGCGAGATGCTCAACTCGCTCGTGATCATGTGAGGACTGTTCGCAGGGCGGAACGGAAGGGCAAGAGGGAGATTGTCGAGGTGATGAAGACTCGCGCCTCTCAATTCCTGGTCGAGTACGGGAACCTCAAGGATGCTTTCAACTCGCTGGGCGACTTCCGTGAGTGTCGCAGTTCAGTCAGGAGCCTTTGGAAGACGCGGGCGGATGACTACGTTTTCGAGAGGGAAATGGAGTTAATGAAGGGCGGCATGAAGGATCATGCTCACGCTGAGACGCTCATTTCTCCGATCGACGGGAGGATTCAGGGATTCTGGGATCCCATTCTGGTTTCTCCTGATACCGTAAAGACCACGACCAAGTTTGCCGGTAGTGATGAGGAAGTGAACTATCCTGCGGATACATTTGGAGCTTCCTTGTCCGGGAATTTTAACTTTGATCTGTGAGAGGTGAGTGTTTGATGGGAAGAAGTTTTTTCCTTATCTAGTATTCTGCGGCCAAGTGTGGCCTTCGTTCATATATGCCCGGCCGAGTGTGGCCTTCGAACTTTGTATGGGCCTGTTTTGGCCGTTTTTATTTTTATCGGGACTGGCCGTTGGTGGCTTTGAACCCCTACCGCTATGCGGTTTATATATAATGGATGTTTTTTTGTGTTACTTTGTTTCGAGTGGGTTTGAAGTAAACATGAGTTGTCTTCTCATATTTAACTTCGTTGAGGCGTTCGATCTGTTGGTTTGTTCGAGACGTGAGTTTTCGTAAAAATTATTTATTCTTACAAACTTTCGGGAACGTTGAGATATGAACGGAGAGACATGTTTTAGGATCTCGTATCGTTTAGATATCATTTCTTCGAGATGTTTGAGACCAATGCGATGGGTTTAGGGCAAGACCTAGGTTTACTCTCGGTTTTAAGGTTTGTGCGGTGACTAGCCGGCTATCGATTTTCCTGTTGCGATTTCTACTTGATTCGTACCGATTTAAAGTCCGCGATAGGTTCTCGGCTTATATGACTTGTATGGTACGAATCGAGCATCTTTCCATAGACAATTTTTAAGCCAACTGGAAGTGCTAGACCAAAATTTCGGATTTTTTTTTGTAGCGCGCTTTCGTCCTTGTGTTGGATGTTCGAAGATCAAAAGAGTGATCAAGTTGCGTTTGTTTAAGACGGCTGATGTATTCGTCGGGGCCAATCGACGAACGGAGTGTAAGGTTATTGTGGTCGCGTTCGGACAATTTGTTCGCATCGTCTCGACTTTTAACTTGGCGACGTCTCGCAGTTATTTCGAAGACTATACGTATATTTTCGGTGCTGAAGAGGGATTGTTTTGCGGTTTTGGGCCGTATGAAGCTGCTGACAAGAGTCTTAACGTTTGTAGATTTTCTAAGCGTGTTCTGAGACTTTTGCGTTAATTGAAGCGCAAGTGTCTTAAAAAGGAGCGACGCATATTGTAGTAAAAATTTTGAAATCTCTAAAAAACTCGATTACAATAACGCAGCTTTTCCTATGTGGGAGTATAAGAGTATACGCACCCACTCCCCTCCCCTTTTTAGAGAGGGGGATAGCTGAACTCGTCTTTCGACGAGCTGCCTACGTACCTCTTTCGAGGATCAAGCCATCTCGTAGTTCTATTTTATGCCGCGAGCGTTTTTTACTCGGCGATTGTCGCCGTGCTGACCGCCTTGATCGTGATGACCGTGGCTGTAGAAACCCATTAAAAAAAAAAAAAAAAAAAAAAATGGTCGAGTATCCTTTGGGTGATCGAGTCATGGACGATCAGATTGTTTTTGTCTGAACCATGAGTCAAGTATGCCGCTAGACAATGGTTAGACAATGTAGTAGATTGATTCAAATGATGTTTGAAGCAAGACACTTTTGGAAGCACAACAGGATGACCGGAAAAAAGGGCGAAAAACCCTAAATTTCGGTATTATGAAATTTTTCGAAGAAGCCGAAAGCTCGGTAAATATTTTTCCTCAAGATCAGAGTCCCACTAGGGTTTATTAAAAATACTCAGGCCATCAGAATGGGCGTAGAAACATATTTGGGATTGATCGCGGGACGAAAATTCACCGGAAATGCCGAAATAGGCCGAATCGACCGAGAAGCTCGAGGTGGCTTGATGTGTATGTGTTCAGGACGTGGTGGCAGGCTCTTGACAGTGTATGTGTCAAGGGAAGCAGGAGGTTTTGCAGTACATGCAACATGTACATGCAAGTAGACATGTGGAGCACGAGGTGGAACGGCCAAGCACGAGGTGTTGCGATGCATGCGACCGAAACGTGCGGCCAGCCATGTGTGAGATGGAGTGTCGACCTGCATGCACTTCAGTCATGCAGCAGGCCATCTGGATGTGGGGTGTATCATCCTGCATGAGACTGAGGCATGCAGCCAGCCATGTGGAGCACGAGGTGGAACGGCCAAGCACGAGGTGTCGCGATGCATGCGACCGGGCCATGCGGCCAGACATGTGGAGGACGTGGTGTCAGCTTGCATGGGAGCAGGCCATGCATTCAGACAGGTAGATGGCATGGTGTCAGCTTGCATCTGAGCAGGCCATGCTGAAGGACATGTGGAGCACGAGGTGCCGCCGCGCATGCGTCCGGAGCCATGCGAAGCGACACACGGGCTGCCACACGGCTTGTTCCTGATTGGTTGCTGATTCCTATAAATAGGCCACGGCCCCCTCTCAATTCAAACCATCCAGAACACATCAAACCTACTTCAAAACATAAAGAGAAAGCAAATAAAGAAAGATCGAGTTTCGATAGTTTTCGAGCGATTTAGGCAGTTTTCGAGAACAGTTACTCTGCCGATTTTGAGTCAGCACTTGGAGAAGGTTCTTTTCAAGTGAAGAGAGATCAGTTCTAGTGGAGACCAGTTCAAGTGGAGTTCAGTCAAGAAGAGGGTCTACTTGTGAAGGTCGGGAAAGGGTTCGGATCGCAGAAGTCGGGTTTGGGTCAAGGCCACGGTCAACCAAAAACTGTGAGTTATAATCGATTGATTGCTGAGTTGTTTTCATGCAGGGTCCCGTTACTTGGAAGTTGGATCATGGCAGGAGGCCGGGTCTAACTGAGTAACGGTTTGAATAATTGAGGTTATGTTGATTGAGTTGATGGCATGCTTGTTATTGTTTGAGAACCGTAGTAGCATGCTATTGGTTAGGTTGATTGGTTATTTAGCAAATGCGGAATGCTTAGATGATATCGCTAAGTTGTGGATAGTTAGGTATTCTGGAATATGATTGGTTGTGTTAATTTGCGATTAATACTAGGAACCTTGTTTTATTTTTACCGGGTTTAGTATTAATCATATTTTGGCCATATAGCATTTGTGTAACCCACACTGCTAGGCATGTTTGAGGTGAAATTTGTTGATTGTGTGGAGATTAATACTAGGAACCTTGTGTTATTTTTACCGGGTTTAGTATTAATCATATATTGGCCGACAGCATTTGTGTAACCCACAATGCTAGGCATATTGGGGTGAGTTAGTGTTCCTTCAGACCTCGTACCCGGCGGGTTCAAGGAAACCCATTATTCGCTGGATCGGGAAGACTCAGATAGATGGGGTCATGGCCTATGTCTGAGTGATTACACGACGGTGTAATGTGGCAGTGACCCGAAGGACTGTGGGCTGTCGCGCGGTGACCCGAAGGACTGTGGGCCGCGGTCGGTTGAAAGTTCCTTCTTCTGGCCTTCGTGGTAGGAAGATAGGATATTGCCGATAGTGAAGGAGGAACATAACGTCACCAGGGCCCGAGTTTGTTATATATATAAAATCGTGTTTTGGGTTGTTAAACCCTAATTTATTTTGAAATTGAGTTTGGTGGTGAGCTAGCATAATGCTAGTTATCTTACAATCTTTTTCCTGCTACGTATTTCTGATATTGATTATTGTTATTGAATTGTGTTGTTAGGTGAACCTCTCGCTTTAGATTGTTTGAGGTGGGATAGCGAGGGGTTGTATTTGTTAGTTGGGGATTGTAACTCGCTGAGTAATGCTAGATTACTCACTCCTCACTCATTGTTGTTTCAGGTGACCAGTAGCGAGCTTGTAGAGGTCGCGGGAGGCTAGGCTGGCTGGTGTAGATTTGCATCTTTTTGCTTAAGACGCTTTCAGACTATAAGTATGTACTTTCGCTTTCTTGGCATGCCACCGCTTGTATATTATGTTGTGTGTTTTGAACCATACAATATATAAAATAAATAAAGCGAATGTTTTGTGTAAATGCCTTGTTGTTCTGATATTAGCTTGTCCAAGCTAACACAACGTCAGATCGGAGTACGGGTTGAGAAGCCTTAGGCTTTGGTCTGACGGGACGTGTTAGCGGGCGGACTGGCCTAATCACGAATTGCACTTTTCGTGACCTTGGCCGGATCGGCCGTTAACCCGTCATGTAGCGCTCCCGATCCTTGGTAGACGATCGGCCCGTCGGTCATGTTCTTGTTTGATTGTTGGCCGGTGGTTCGACCTATGCCTAGAACGGTTTGGGGGTGTTACAGAGGTGGTATCAGAGCATGGTTTCGTCCATGCGTGACACAAGTGCTTTTTAATGATTTTATCGAGTCAAAGGAGTCGCAAAAAGATGATTAGGAAACCAGCCGCTTCCCGTAGTAGGAATATGACTTACCCTTTTGATTGTGTGCAGATGGCTAATCGCGGGACAGGTGATGATGGACGAGGTCGGATATGGGGAGAGGGTATGGATTGGACATGCGGAGGATTGGGTTACAGATCAGATCAGGAGGATGGAAATGGCATCAGTGAGATGTTTGGACACGATAGGACCCCTCTGCAGAGAACAAGATCTTTTCCTATGTACGGTAACAGGACTAGAGTGAGGGAAGACAGTTTGGCGAGTATTGGCCCAAGTCGTAATTGGGACCGGAGACATCAACATGATCAATCCGTTCAATCACACCCAAGGCCAGATCAGAACCGTGCCACTGAAGGACCACAAGATCAAGGAGCGGAAAACACCCTGAAGCTTTTACATGACGTGATGACCGAGGCACTTGGTAACCAAGGCAGGCGTACTCAACCCCCTGAAGTTTCCAAGCTATTATCTACCATGAAGAACATTGGATCCTACAAGTTCAAAGGAGGATCCGATCCTATTGAAGCCGACAAGTGGATTACTATGATGGAGAAGAACTTTGAGGCTATGGAGTGTCCGGAGGAGTATCAGAAGAAGATCGCGGTGTACTATTTGGAAGGCGACGCAACAGGATGGTGGGACAGTATAGACAGGCAGCGTGGACACACCATCACATCATGGGGATCGTTCAAGGGAGAGTTTGAGAGGAAGTATTTTCCTCCAGAAGCAAAGCATCGGTTGGAGCGCCAATTCATGAACCTTGTTCAAGGAGATAGGCCAGTGAGGAGTTACGAATCTGAGTTCACAAGGTTGAGGCGACATGTTTTTGATGGGCGTGAAGATGAAGCAACTATGATCCGTAACTTTATGTACGGATTGAAGCCGGAGCTTGGAAGTCGTTTAGCTGGAAGCAACTTTAGCAGCTTATCAGATCTGGTGGAAAAAGCTGTTAATGTTGAGACTGTGTTAGAGGCGGAAAGGAAGATTATACAACATTCTGGTGGACACACCAAGTTTAGCCAATTTCAACAAGGGTCCAAGATCTTACAAAGGAAAAGGGCGAGGATTTGGAGGCCAAGCCAACAATCGTGGTAACACTGGGGTATGTTACACATGTGATCAGCCGGGACATATTTCAAGGTTTTGTCCCAAAAATCAGTGGAATAACCAACGGAGTAACCAGCAGGGTTATCCATCGATGAGGATGGAAGATGTTACTTGTTTCTTCTGTGGAAGGAAGGGCCACTATGCATCGTCATGTCCAAACAAGCCAATCCCTGCGACCCCTCTCGCAATCCGAGCTCCTCCTAGCCGTCCAGCTATTGAGCCAGCACCAAAGAAGCAAAACCTAGGAGGTAGAGTTTATGCCTTAGGTGTAGAAAACCCAGACAATGCAGGACCGTCAAGCGGTCCCATCACAGGTATTGGGTGCTTAACCTCCTCTTTTTATTGAATGGAATTTAGTTGCTGGAATCTAGTTAGTATGCTGGTTAGGTATAGATTGCTTGATCGCTAGGTTGCGCGTTTAGAAATTTTGGATGATGATTGATGGTTGTGCGAATTTTGATTAGTTTTTGTGATTGAGATATTGTTGATTGGGTTACTGTGGCAGGAACCATACATGTTGCTGGTAAACCCACACATGTATTGTTCGACTCGGGGGCAACACATAGTTTTGTGACCCCTGAAGTAGCTGCCCGGTTTTGGGATTGTTTTGTGGTTGACAGGATAAACGTGGCCGTCTTGACCCCCGCAGACCGAACCCTTCAAGCAGATCAGTGTATCAAGAATGTTCCATTGGTCATTCAAGGCAAAGAGTTTGTGGCAGATCTGTTAGTCGTGCCTTTGAAAGGGTACGAAGTAATCCTTGGAATGGATTGGTTATCGAGCTACAGAGTTCAGATCGACTGTGGAAAGGGAAGGTTGTTGTTTGGCAGAGGTAAACGACCAGAGATGGTATACTATGGAATCAGTCCTAGTATGACCGTGTCTTTGGTAGCAGCAATGAGAGTACAAGATTTGTTTCAAGATGGGGAAGTATATTTGGTGACCTTATCGGTTAGTGGAGGAGCCACTAATGATGAAGTTAAGGTCGAAGACATAGAAGTGGTCCAAGAGTTTGAGGATATCTTTGCACCACTAAAGGAATTACCTCCACCTCGGAGTAATCCCTTTACCATTACTTTGGAGCCTGAAGCAAAACCTATAGCTAAGGCACCATATCGGATGGCACCTGCGGAGTTGGCCGAGCTAAAGAAACAATTGGAAGATCTATTGGAAAAGGGATTCATCCGGTCGAGCTCATCACCTTGGGGAGCTCTTGTGCTATTTGTGAAGAAAAAGGACGGAAGCATGAGGTTGTGTATCGATTATCGTGGTATCAACAACATCACGATAAAAGATAAGTATCCTCTTCCGAGGATAGACGAGTTGTTAGACCAACTAAAGGGAGCTAGTTGGTTTTCGAAGATTGATTTGGCATCAGGGTATCACCAAATTCCTATTGCCAAGTCAGACATCATGAAGACGGCGTTTCGGACGAGGTATGGGCAGTACGAGTTTGTAGTTATGCCCTTTGGTCTCACGAACGCACCTGCGGCTTTCATGCGTTTGATGAATGAAGTGTTTCACGACTACCTCGACAAGTTCGTGATCATTTTCATTGATGACATCCTGGTGTACTCGAGAAGTAAGGAGGAGCACAAAGAGCATCTGAGACTGGTTATGGAGAGGTTACGGAATCAGAAGCTATTTGCCAAGTTCAGCAAGTGCTCGTTTTGGAAGAGAGAGATAGGATTTCTGGGTCACATAGTATCAGGAGAGGGCGTGGCTGCTGATCCAGAAAAGGTCCAAGCCATACGAGAATGGCCTCGACCTACCACTGTGACAGAAGTGAGGAGTTTTCTTGGACTTGCGGGCTATTATCGGAAGTTTGTTAAAGACTTTTCCTCCATTGCAAAGCCTTTAACTAAACTTACCGGTAAAGGAGTTCCTTTCTTATGGGTGGAAGAAACCGAGAAGGCATTCAAGAAGTTGAAGGAAGCTCTCACGACCGCACCTGTGTTAGCTTTGCCCGAGCAAGGCAAACCTTACACGGTTTACACGGATGCTTCACGAGTTGGGTTAGGTTGTGTTCTTATGCAAGATGGGCGAGTCATTGCATATGCTTCACGACAACTACGGAAGCATGAGGATAACTACAGTACACATGACTTGGAGTTAGCGGCCGTGGTGTTCGCTTTGCGAATTTGGAGATCTTACTTGTATGGAGAAGAAGTAGAGGTATACACGGACCATCAAAGTCTTAAATACCTCTTCACTCAGCCAGATCTCAACCTGCGCCAGCGTAGGTGGATGGAGTTTGTGGCAGACTACGATATAAGGATTCGCTACCATCCTGGTAAAGCGAATGTTGTTGCGGACGCCTTAAGTCGAAGAAAGTTGGACGCAGATTTGGAGAAAGAAGTGGAGCTATTGAACCAAGAGTTGAAACAAGTGAAGTTGGTCGTTTTGGAAGGGCGAGCGAGCGAGCCATTGGGACTTCAAGCGGTGAATCAGGCCAGCTTGATTCAGAGAATTCGAGAAGAACAAATTAAGGATGGGAAGCTACTGAAGATTGCTGAAGAACTCAAAGGACAAGCCGGGCCAAATAATGCTGGATACTACTTGGCGGAGGATGGAACCTTGCTAATTAATGGGAGGATCACGGTTCCTAAAGGACAAGGGCTGAGAGATGAGATACTAAGGATTGCACACCATTCTTTACTTAGTATCCATCCTGGAAGTTCGAAGATGTACCGAGACATAAGAAGATACTATCATTGGCCGGGAATGAAGAGATCAGTAGCGCAATGGGTCGCGCAGTGTGCAACTTGTCAACAAGTCAAGGTCGAACATCAAGTTCCAGGAGGATTATTGCAGAGTCTTCCGATACCTCAATGGAAATGGGACTCTATTTCCATGGATTTCATCACTGGATTACCCACTGCTCCAGGTAGATCGAACAACTCGATATGGGTGATTGTGGATAGGTTAACCAAGGTTACACACTTGTTGCCTATGCGGGACACTGATAAAGTTGAAGTGTTGGCCGAGCTGTACATCGACCAAATTGTGAAGTTACATGGTGTACCCTCAGACATCGTCTCAGATCGCGATCCAAGGTTCACGGCATCATTCTGGGAAGCACTGCAAGAAGCCTTGGGAACTAAACTATTCAGAAGTACGGCGTTCCATCCAGAAACAGATGGCCAAACGGAGAGAACCATTCGGACCATCGAGGACATGCTTCGGATGTGTATTCTCGATTGGGCAGGAACTTGGGAGAAGCATTTACCGTTGGTCGAGTTCTCATATAACAACAGTCATCATTCGAGCATAGGGATGTCACCTTATGAAGCGTTATACGGAAGGCCATGCAAAACGCCTATGTGCTGGACGGAAGTGGGCGAAAGAAGAATGTTTGGGTCACCTATCGTTCAGGAGACCATGATTAAGCTAGAGACGATTCAGGCCAACATGAAGAAGGCTCAGGACCGTCAGAAGAAGTACGCAGACCAGTCAAGAAGAGAGGTAACTTTTGAGATAGGAGATTGGGTCTATTTGAAAGTTACTGCACAGAAAGGGAAGGACAGATTTGGCAAGGTCGGGAAACTTGCGGTCAGGTTCATTGGTCCGTACAAGATCATCGGGAAAGTTGGTGAGGTAGCTTACCGTTTGGATCTGCCAGAGG
Source organism: Brassica napus (assembly GCF_020379485.1). Lineage (NCBI taxonomy): Eukaryota > Viridiplantae > Streptophyta > Magnoliopsida > Brassicales > Brassicaceae > Brassica > Brassica napus. Next base: position 56,781,608 of record NC_063446.1, on the reverse strand, counting down.
ATACGCGTCTACATCCTGTATTTCATGTTTCCATGCTTCGGAAACATATACGGGATCCAAGTACTGTTGAACCCGAGAGACTAGAGGAGTTGAGGACAAACCTTACGTATCCAGAAGGACCAATCAGATTGGGAGAACGGCTTATTCGGAAGCTGAAGAATCGTGAGATTGCTCAAGTACAAGTTTTCTGGGGAAGACAAAACAGGATTCATGTTACTTGGGAAGATGAAGCGCGATTTAAAACCGATCACCCTGAGTTCTTCCGAGAGGATGCTGTGATGGAAGAAGGAGGCCCCTCAGAACCTTAGAATTCGAGGACGAATTCTGTTAAGGGGGGAAGAATGTAGAAACCCATTAAAAAAAATAATAATAAAAATAAAAATAAAAATGGTCGAGTATCCTTTGGGTGATCGAGTCGTGGACGATCAGATTTTTTTTGTCTGAACCATGATTCAAGTATGCCGCTAGACAATGGTTAGACAATGTAGTAGATTGATTCAAATGATGTTTGAAGCAAGACACTTTTGGAAGCACAACAGGAAGACCGGAAAAAAGGGCGAAAAACCCTAATTTCGGTATTATGAAATTTTTCGAAGAAGCCGAAAGCTTGGTAAATTTTTTTCCTCAAGATCAGAGTCCCACTAGGGTTTATTAAAAATACTCAGGCCATCAGAATGGGCGTAGAAACATATTTGGGATTGATCGCGGTACGAAAATTCACCGGAAAGGCCGAAATAGGCCGAATCGACCGAGAAGCTCGAGGTGGCTTGATGTGTATGTGTTCAGGACGTGGTGGCAGGCTCTTGACAGTGTATGTGTCAAGGGAAGCAGGAGGTGTTGCAGTACATGCAACCTGTACATGCAAGTAGACATGTGGAGCACGAGGTGGAACGGCCAAGCACGAGGTGTTGCGATGCATGCGACCGAATCATGCGGCCAGCCATGTGTGAGATGGGGTGTCGACCTGCATGCACTTCAGTCATGCAGCAGGCCATCTGGACGTGGGGTGTGTCATCCTGCATGAGACTGAGGCATGCAGCCAGCCATGTGGAGCACGAGGTGGAACGGCCAAGCACGAGGTGTCGCGATGCATGCGACCGGGCCATGCGGCCAGACATGTGGAGGACGTGGTGTCAGCTTGCATGGGAGCAGGCCATGCATTCAGACAGGTAGAGGGCGTGGTGTCAGCTTGCATGTGAGCAGGCCATGCTGAAGGACATGTGGAGCACGAGGTGCCGCCGCGCATGCGTCCGGAGCCATGCGAAGCGACACACGGGCTGCCACACGGCTTGTTCCTGATTGGTTGCTGATTCCTATAAATAGGCCACGACCCCTCTCATTTCAAACCATCCAGAACACATCAAACCTACTTCAAAACATAAAGAGAAAGCAAAAAGAAAGATCGAGTTTCGATAGTTTTCGAGCGATTTAGGCAGTTTTCGAGAACAGTTACTCTGCCGATTTTGAGTCAGCACTTGGAGAAGGTTCTTTTCAAGTGAAGAGAGATCAGTTCTAGTGGATAACAGTTAAAGTGGAGTTCAGTCAAGAAGAGGGTCTACTTGTGAAGGTTGGGAAAGGGTTCGGATCGCAGAAGTCGGGTTTGGGGTCAAGGCCACGGTCAACCAAAAACTGTGAGTTATAATCGATTGATTGCTGAGTTGTTTTCATGCAGGGTCCTGTTACTTGGAAGTTGGATCATGGCAGGAGGCCGGGTCTAACTGAGTAACGGTTTGAATAATTGAGGTTATGTTGATTGAGTTGATGGCATGCTTGTTATTGTTTGAGAACCGTAGTAGCATGCTAATGGTTAGGTTGATTGGTTAGTTAGCAAATGCGGAATGCTTAGATGATATCGCTAAGTTGTGGATAGTTAGGTATTCTGGAATATGATTGGTTGTGTTAATTTGCGATTAATACTAGAAACCTTGTGTTATTTTTACCGGGTTTAGTATTAATCATATTTTGGCCATATAGCATTTGTGTAACCCACACTGCTAGGCATGTTTGAGGTGAAATTTGTTGATTGTGTGGAGATTAATACTAGGAACCTTGTGTTATTTTTACCGGGTTTAGTATTAATCATATATTGGCCGACAGCATTTGTGTAACCCACAATGCTAGGCATATTGGGGTGAGTTAGTGTTCCTTCAGACCTCGTACCCGGCGGGTTCAAGGAAACCCCTTATTCGCTGGATCGGGAAGACTCAGATAGACGGGGTCATGACCTATGGCTGAGTGATTACACGACGGTGTAATGTGGCAGTGACCCGAAGGACTGTGGGCTGTCGCGCGGTGACCCGATGGACTGTGGGCCGCGGTCGGTTGAAAGTTCCTTCTTCTGGCCTTCGTGGTAGGAAGATAGGATATTGCCGATAGTGAAGGAGGAACATAACGTCACCAGGGCCCGAGTTTGTTATATATATAAAATCGTATTTTGGGTTGTTAAACCCTAATTTATTTCGAAATTGAGTTTGGTGGTGAGATAGCATAATGCTAGTTATCTTACAATCTTTTTCCTGCTACGTATTTCTGATATTGATTATTGTTATTGAATTGTGTTGTTAGGTGAACCTCTCGTTTTAGATTGTTTGGGGTGGGATAGCGAGGGGTTGTATTTGTTAGTTGGGGATTGTAACTCGCTGAGTAATGCTAGATTACTCACTCCTCACTCGTTGTTGTTTCAGGTGAGCAGTAGCGAGCTTGTAGAGGTCGCGGGAGGCTAGGCTGGCTGGTGTAGATTTGCATCTTTTTGCTTAAGACGCTTTCAGACTATAAGTATGTACTTTCGCTTTCTTGGCATGCCACCGCTTGTATATTATGTTGTGTGTTTTGAACCATACAATATATAAAATAAATAAATCGAATGTTTTGTGTAAATGCCTTGTTGTTCTGATATTAGCTTGTCCAAGCTAACACAACGTCAGATCGGAGAACGGGTTGAGAAGCCTTAGGCTTTGGTCTGACGGGACGTGTTAGCGGGTGGACTGGCCTAATCACGAATTGCACTTTTCGTGACCTTGGCCGGATCGGCCGTTAACCCGTCATGTAGCGCTCCCGATCCTTGGTAGACGATCGGCCCGTCGGTCATGTTCTTGTTTGATTGTTGGCCGGTGGTTCGACCTATGCCTAGAACGGTTTGGGGGTGTTACAGTGGCCGGGTCAGCATTCTCTTCCGGACGTTCCGGTTGAGTCGTAGTGTCGGCTTCGGACTCATGTTGAGTTTCGACACCCAAAGCGTTTGCGTCAGCAGCCGATGTTAAATCGTCTTTTCTTGAAAGGTTTTTGGCTGAAGATTTATCTATCTTCGTGCGCTTGCGATTTGCCGTTGCATAAGTCATCATCTGCCTTAACTTGTGCTCCGCGAGGAAGCATAGTCGCGAATGTTTCTGACATCCACAGATAGCTGCAACTCCGTTTGGGGTCAGGAATTTGACACCCAGGTGGTACGTTGATGGAACGGCTTGCATGGCGTTGAGCCATGGGGTTCCCATGATCACGATGTAGATGGCAGGATGTTCGACCACCGCGAATTAGACGATTTTCGTGATCTCCTTGGCCATGACTGTTGGGGTCAAAATCAGTCACGACGGAATCAATGTCTGAAAGTCCGTAAAAATTGGCATGAATGTTTTTACGAAAGACTTGATCCCTTCAACAAGGGTACGTAGGCAGCCGTCATAAGGCGCAGCCCCAATCTTATTGCGTTCTACTTTTAGAAGAGCGAGAAGACCACTTACCACGGACCTTTTCGACCATTAATTCCACCTAACTCACCTAACTTGCCAAGCCACTCGCTAAAACCTCACGCTGGAAGCTCATGGTTCTAACGAGCTGGGGGGCTAACTGTTGGGGTCAAAATCGGTCACGACGGAATCAATGTCTGAAAGTCCGTAAAAATCGGCATGAACGTTTTTACGAAAAATAAATCTTAGAATAAGATTTATTTTTACGAAGAATCTTGCGGAGAAAACACATTCACGGAAAATCGGAGAAAGACGCGAAAAAAGTTGCCGCGTAGCAACCAGCGCAAAATCTCGGTCACTACGTAGCAACCGAGCACGTACACGGCTCGGTCGCTACGTAGCGACCAAGCTCTCCCCGAAACTCGGTCGCTACTCCCCGAAGCTCGGTCGCTATGTAGCGACCGAGCACATACACGGCTAACATCTTTTTGAACTCCTCGAGCGCCGTGGGGTTGGCTGGTGTGTTGGCCGCGGATACGTTTGCTGCGGGAGTGTGGAGGTCAGTGCCACTGCTTCCGTTAAGAGGAGTCTGCACGTTATCCGCGTCGTCAGTTGACATGTCTGGTTGAGAGTGATGTGGTTGAGAGTTAGATTGATCCGTACCACCCCCCTCCTTTTAGCGCCAAACTGTGGGAACCGAAATTCGCATTGTCGATTCCCGTTTAAATAATGAAACTAGGAGAACCCTAATTTCCCAGAGGTCCCGGATATCTGCTAATACCACACGCCAAGCAATCAGAACACAAGAATAACAACGATAAAGTATAAGTAATCGAAAAGAGAGCAAAGTAGATCTTATTCCGAATTCGCGTTTGGGCATTACAACAAGGTAAGAGCCTGGGCTACGAGAGCTGTCGGCGAGATTCCTAGTTCTAAAACCCTAAGACGGCAATAACCTAGTTGAGTCGCAGCTCGAATAACAAAAACGGAAATATGCCTAATTACTCTAAGTGCTAAGTTTGCTCTCAGAAAAGTCCTCTCCATGCTTCTCGCCTAGGACTCCTTATATACTGGCTCCTAGGTCGGTTTGCGCTTTTCCTCTTCTGCCCTTAAGCCGTCATAGCGTAAAAATGGAGATATTCCATTTTTTTCGATCATCGTAATTATCTTCAAAATTTCGTATTTATCCGCGGAAACTTGACATTTATTTTTCCTTGCGAACCAAGCGTAAACCGTCATGCGGCTTACAGGCTGTTGGTTAATAAATCGTAAGTTGGGCCTCGAGTCATGTCTTAGGTCCCTTTGGGCCGTCTTCTGACTCGAAGCGTTTATTACGGCTTCTTTCGATAAAGAATGAACTTTCCGCGGTTTTTACGGTAAAGTTTGATCGATGACTTAGAATGGCGGGGAACGTGAAATGGGTTCGCTACGGTCTTCGGGAGATAGCATCGAAGGGTAGATGAGAATACATGGACTAATGTTGTATCGATGTTTCAGAAGAGCTCGGTCGCTGCGTAGAGATCGAGCGGAACGGACGCTCGGTCGCTACGTAGTGACCGAGCTTCGGCTTGGGCTCGGTCGCTATGTAGCGACCGAGCTTCGGCTTGTGCTCGGTCGCTACGTAGCGACCGAGCTTCGGCTCGAGCTCAGTCGCTATGTAGCAACCGAGCGGAACGAACGCTCGGTCGTTACGTAGCGACCAAGCGGAACGAACGCTCGGTCGCTACGTAGCGACCGAGCGGGACGGACGCTCGGTCGCTACGTAGCGACCGGACAGCGTGCATGTGCGGTAGTAGCGTAATGACCGACCTTGGTTCGTCCGCGTTTCGATCGTCATACTCGGACCTATCCGTAACCGGTCTGGGTATGTTTCCGATGGCTTCTGTTTGATCTAAATAGAATTCGAACGAAGCTTTATCTCGGGAACATACGTTGCGACGTTCTCTTGACTGAGCATGATTTGTTGCGAAAAGACATACTTGTATTTTGCGGGGATTTGGACGTTAACTTCGTCGTAACCATTTTCGACCCCAACAATTAGTAAAATATTAGGAGTAATAGAAATCAGGAGTAGTTTATTTTGATAAATATCGATCGATGTAGCTGTCTTGCCATCGATCGATGCAGACATATCGAGGGTAAACCTCATTTAACTCGACATCCGCTTCTTTCTCCTCTCATTCACGAAACCCTAACGAAATCAAAATCTCTATTTTCTCTCTCGATTCTTGACGGAATTACTCCGTTTCTTGCCCTAATCCACTCGATTTCTCATTCTCTATCTGTTTAGTTCATTCACTCACCCGATCTACAAGGTTTGACTTCGAAATTCTCTTTTGTTAGGAATTTTAAGAGTTGAGTTTTGAGATGAACTAGAACTTATGATTAGGCGCGGATTTGGGATGGTCTTGAAGTTTCTAACAATTATCTAGTGTTAGGATCGTGGATTTTATGTTGTTAATGCCTTGAAAGTGCGATTTGGAATTGAGTCATCTTTGCAGGTTTCGCGATTCGACATCGATCGACCCGAACTCTATAGCGTCGATCGATACCCTTATTCTCGACTAATTCTTAATGACATATATCGATCGATGTCTCACATACTTCATCGATCGATATCACAATATATCGACAACACTATCTCACTTCTACTCTCTTTTCTGTTGGTTTTCAGATGAGCTCAGACGCAGATGCAGAACGACGTGAGAGGAGGACGAAGAGGAGATATGACGAAGCTAGCACCTCCATACAGCACCGCGACCCTTGGCCTCGTGACGACAAAACACCCATCGAGACATTCGCGGAGTTCGCTGACCCAAAGAAAGCGGTCAACAGCACGGAGTGCATCAACCGCGTGCTCAAGGACGAGTGGGACGACTACGACAGCTTGTTCTACAATGCTTTGCTTGGCGTATCTATCGAGCCCACACGGTTCATCGATTCATACATCTTACAGAAGCTCTGGATCGAACCAGACATCAAGGAGATGATCACGCAGCTTGGACTTGGCACCATGGCCACTCGCGCATACGATCTCCACGTCGACTTGGTCAGACAGTTTATGGCCACAGTCGAGCTCACCTACAGCACCTCGAAGGCAAGGGTAGCAGGAGATGGTACACTGACCTTCTTCGCCAGGGGAATTCGATACAGGATCTCCATCCCCGAGCTCTGCCGCATCTATGGTTTCCAGGAGGATGCAGCTGCGAGCAAGATTCCACCCTTCCTAGGCCTCAACGGATTCTGGGAGATAATTGGCACGGGGGCGTGGAACTCCAACTCCGCTACGCAGACAGACATCTGTCACCCCACCCTCCGGTACTTTCTACGGGCTCTTGCAAACACGTTGGTTTGCAAGATGGAGCCAAACAAGGTCAGGATACAGGAGCTTACACTACTCTTCTGTGGAGTTAATGGCTTGGTGGACCTGACTCATCTCGATGAAAACGACGACGTGGTGACTCCAAACGTCGGAGCCATTTTTGCAGCGCACTTGGTGGACCTGAAGAAGAAGCCCTTCACGGGCAAAGGCAGGAAGAAGGAGACGGTTGGGAGTTTGCTGACACTGATCTTTGAGTATCTAGGCATCCGCCTAGACCCGCGCACAGCCGACCGCTCCCACCGCTTCTTGGACGAGCAACACCTGATGAACTCAGGTTGGCTCAAGGAGGAACTTCTCTGGAGTTTTAGGATCGGGAACCAGCACCGTCTACTGCCAATGCCAAACAGGATGATCACAGACTTCGATGACAAGATCGATAGGCTCCGGTTCATGCCCAATTCCCAGCTCCTCCGCAATCTTCTGGCTATCCCGCGCAGACCTCCCGGAGTGCGTCGAGCCAGAGCTACACAGGGACCACCGGAGGCACCTCTTCATGATTTCCCGATCATACCAGACATCCCTATGAGTGATCAGGGAGACTTTCAGAGGGTAGTTGTGGATGCTCTTCGTGCCATCTGGGATAGAGTATCTGGCATGAGCAGGAGGACCATCAGAGCTCACTCACCAGCAGCAGCAGGACCTTCTAGGCAGCGCAGGGATCCTTCGTCCGGGAGCGACGACGAGACCAGCGAGGACACCGATTAGTCCTCCCATTTCTGTCTCTCTCCCTTATGAACTTGTTTTTCTAATTTTCGAACTTGTAGAATTTATATTTTAGACATATCTATGCTTTATGTTTGAGACGGTTTACTTATTTCTTATGTTTGGAGTGTCAAACAGAGCTAACCACACTGACAGATCATATGAGTTAGATTCCAGACATGACGCAGAATTTTCTGTTCCTTGCCATCGATCGACACGAAAAGGATGGTATCGATCGATGTGCGGGACAGAGAGGTACGACACTTTGCTCTAACATCTCAAACATCTAACTTTGTTTATCACCACCTTTGGACACTTTACACTGAGACGGTGTAATTTAAGTCTGGGGGAGGTAGTACTAACACAATCTTCTTGAGTTTTGTCAAAATCTTTTCAAAAATAATTTTATTGAGTCAAGAAGGGGACTATGAACTTATGATTTTTACTTGAATGTCTAACCACTTTTTAGCACCATTCTAGATTTACTGATTGCAGATAGTACTAAAGATGCTAAAGTGGATCAACCTGTCAACTATACACACTTGCCTAGCTTGTTTGAAAGAATCAAAGCTAACCTCCAACACTAACCTGACATTACTGCTTGTCTTGGGGCTTGGTATACATGGGATCAGATTCTTCAGACAAGTCTGGAAGGTAAAGCCTTGTGTAGATTTATTTATCACTTTTTCTCTCTCTATTTCGACCCTAGAGTATATTAAAAAAAAAATAATAATATATTAAATTATATTTTAGGATTTAATTAGGAGGAATCTGAATAGGACTTAGTGGCTACAACCATTAAGGCTTGATTCATAAAGATTCCAATAAAAAGAATTCAAACGGGACTTTGAGGCGGCAATCTTCAAGGCTCGCTTCCCAAAGAATTCTTGGATATAGGTCGAAAAAGAAGTGAACAGGGCTTGGTGGTAACCACCATTAAGTCTTGATTTATGGAAACCTGTCCAATCTTGGTTGTTGTTTTGCAATAAAAGCAGACTTTGATTTAAGAGAGAAATTAGAGAGAGAGAAATTAGAGAGAGAGAAAATAGGAACTAACTTTTACCTGCAGCTCCAGAATACTTGTCTGAAAATCTTTGCATCATGTGATCGATACTCCCAAGGTAAAGCCTGCACTTTTATACTATCGAAAAATGAGGTTGGTCAAGGGGAATGTCAAATAAGATTTGCTAAGTTGTGGGCTAGATGAATTTGGTTGCTAAGCTAGGATATTGCATAATGTGCTTTTGTGATTAGGACCTTTTAGATGTGGAATGCGATATTGTAGAGGTGATGACTTCTATGTTTTAAATCTGTGAGTCCCTGCTGTTTTCAAACCTCTTTCAGAGAGACTGTCCGTTTGTTTTGCTTGAGGACAAGCAAAAGGATAAGTCTGGGGGAGTTGATATACCATGGATTTCACCCATTTTTAGTCATGGTATTTAAGTGTTTTAAGATATATTTATCATGTTTTAGAGTCTTTTCAAAGCAATTACAGGTTTAGTTACTTGATAGAAGGAAATGATGCTTTTGGGACACTTTGGAGTACTTTTACGCGTAGAGAATCGATCGACGCTTGAAGATCAATATCGATCGACCGGAGCCAATTAAAATCGATCGACAGCCGTTCAGCGTCATCGATCGATATTGGATCACTCGAGGATTAATCACGAAATTAGAAGACTTCATTTCCATAAAGTTTATTAATTGCAACCTAAGCTCTTAGCCGTCTGTGAGGCTATATGTACTAGGGTTTTGTATCATTTTAGAGGTAGACTTGCCAAAAGACCTAGTTTGGAGAAGAAGCATTTTGGCTACCATTAGAAGAACGTAGGATTGGAGAGATAGATCTGAGACTGCATAACAGAGAAGATCTTGAACTCCATTATTTCTATTACTCTTACTTTATGTGTTCAATATTTCAATTGAGTTTTATTCAAACCATCATGACTTTGTCTCTCATGAATATGTCCGAGTAAACCCAATTGTTAGATTTAGGTTTCTCATAAAGGTTGAAAGTGTGTGCTGCTAATAAGACTGTTAAAAAGGTGTTTTGATTGTTCTTTCATGCTTGTTGAGCTTAATGCTAAAATTAGGATTGATCACCCTCATTTTAGATCTTAGGATTAATTGAGATAACCAATTGTTACCTTCAATACCTGAAATAGCCAGCGTGATCTAACTGACTAGATAACAACGAGAGTTGGTCTATAAGGCTAGAGAACAGCTTCAAACCCGCTCGCAAAGCTTGCTAGAAGAACCGTCGATCGACGCGACTATCGTTGTGTCGATCGATTGTTTGAAAGGTGTATCGAACGATGTGCATCAAGTCACATCGAACGAATCTTTCTCGAGATCAAAAGACGACAATTGAGATCTGAGATCTAGTAATGAAAACCTATCTGGTTTTACCATTGTTTGAGTTAAAAAAACAGTCAAACCCTTTAGTCTAAACTAAGTTACATGCTTTTCATACCTGAGAATTTGCCTAAGTCTAGCTGTTTTCCCATCCTTAACAACTTCAACTTAAACCGCCGAACAATTGCCTTGTTCGACTCATCATTTACTGCTTTTAAACAGATAAACCTCTTAGTCTATCTTTATTTCTAATCCCTTAGATCTGTTGAGTAATCCTAGAGTCCTTGTGGATTCGATCCCTAAGTATTGCATCTGAACCTCTTATTTGAGAGAGTAATTCACTCCTTAGGGTAATTTGAGTGATATCACCTCTCCAATGAAGTTCAATTCTTTCGTCAAAAGCAAGACGTTACCGGAAGACTTGGTCTCTCTGCACTTCAAAAGTGTACAGCAGCTATTCGTGTGTTGGCATATGGTTCTGCGCTTGATGCGGTCGACGAATACCTCCGGCTCGGTGCAACCACTGCTCGGTTATGTGTGGAAAATTTTGTGGAAGCAATAATAAATTTGGTCGGTGATGAGTACCTAAGAAGACAAACACCAGCTGATCTTCAGCGTCTACTTTATATTGGAGAGCTTCGTGGATTTCCCGGGATGATAGGAAGCATCGATTGTATGCATTGGGAGTGGAAGAATTGTCCCACCGCTTGGAAAGGCCAATATTCTCGTGGTTCGGGAAAACCCACCATCGTTTTAGAGGCGGTTGCTTCATATGATCTCTGGATATGGCATGCGTTGTTTGGACCTCCAGGTACCTTAAATGATATTAATGTTCTTGATCGCTCACCTGTTTTTGATAACATAATAAATGGTCGAGCCCTGCAAGTGAATTTCTCGGTCAACGGAAGAGAGTATCATTTGGCTTACTATCTCACCGATGGTATTTATCCAAAATGGACAACTTTTATCCAATCTATTCCAATTCCCAAGGGGTGAAAGCAGTTTTATTTGCGCAACGTCAAGAAGCTGTCCGAAAATATGTCGAGCGTGCTTTCGGAGTTTTGCAAGCTCGATTTGTCATTGTCAAAAATCCTGTCCTTTTTTGGGATAAAGTCAAGATTGGAAAGATTATGAGAGCATGTATCATACTACATAATATGATAGTAGAAGACGAAATAGATGAATACACTCAATATGATATCTCAGATTTCCAACAAGGAGAAGGGAGCGGAAATTCACAAGTCGATCCCACCTATTCTACAGATATCCCAACTAATATCGTCAATCAGATGGGTGTTCGAACAAGAATTCGTGATAGACAAGCGCATCAACAACTAAAAGGCGATTTGGTTGAACATATATGGCGTAAATTTAGAAGTGATCAAGACAACAACTGAGCTTCGTTGCCTCTTTGAAATTATTATTGTTTATTTTACTACTATTTGTTTTTATGTTTTCATGTTTCTATTTTAAAATCTATGTTTAAAATGTTATGTTTGACTTTTTTAATTTAATAAATAAATTTAATCTTTGTTTAAAATTTTATGTTTTAAAAAAATTTAATCTTTGTATATTGTTAAAAACCTTAGTTAAGAAACCACCAATAAACCACTATAATTAAGTGTTTCTTAACAAAATTTTTTATCTTAATTTTAATAGTTAAAAAATTATTAAGAGACGCTTAAGGGTTAACGTTGATGAAACGAGAGTAAATGATTTTCTCATTCAAAATTTCTGGCTATGACAACCAGTCCCAGCCATAATGTAACAGACTTTTATTTTTGAACTACAGTGTAACAGACTTACGAATAGAAGGAAATGGGGAATTTTCAAATGTCTCTTGATAGTTTTCGAAGACTTTACTTTGAGTTTGTACGTAGACACCATCGATGCATCATGTGGTGCTTTTGAATAACTGTAAATAATAAAATTAAAAAACAACGCAAATGTATCTATCGTCAAATATCGACATCAATTACCAAAGATATTTCCTCTCTTTAATTATTTTTATTAAAAATTATAGAGAGAAGTTGTGCCGGTGTATTTCCATTCAATTGCGTGCATAGTTTGTCTTTGTTTTTAATTCGAACGGGTCCAATTTATAACAAAGGAGTCATGTCATTTTTGAGGTGATGTCTACTGTCTGGTGCCATATATATATTGTGATTTGTCACATATCAATTTCTAACTAAACTTGTCTAGTATAAAATTAAGATTTAGGCGAAGATTTGTAGAAAAACATTTTCTCTCATCTTTTAATCTCTAATATTTTAGATTATCATACATGAGGGTAACAAATAAACCAAAAAAAATAAATTGGTCGTGGAAATCTGACCAGCAAATACATGCAAGTTCCACAATCCATAATCTACAATACTTTTGAATGGAACATTATATTCAAACTTCAAAGTATATGAGATTGGTCAAGAGTATATATTATTTTTTCTTTGAGAAGGGTCTACGGTATTTATTCAATGAAGAGCTTGTTTTAGTCTATTATTGCATAATATGATATATCATCTGTATTTTATGTCATCCTAGTGTAAATATCAAGAAAGATAGTATTATTCACAAAGTCCAAAATTTCAACTTTGATTCCGAATTGCAAAAGATAAAGAAGGATTTCGGACTCATAATTATCATTTTTGAAGGTTCGAAATCAATGGTCATGGATAAAACTTTATGGATTTAACAAAACTAGGATAAGACAATTAGTTAGTACAACAAAATTATTTAATGAATTTATAAAATTCGAATAGGACAATTTATTAATTTCTTATGACAGGGTTGGATCATGGATGTCTCTCTTAAAGAATTTCTTACCTGGTAACTGTTAAAGAATTTGTTATATTGTTATTTTATTTTTTACTTTAACAATTTTGATATTTGGAAATGATTTATATATTAACACTATTTTGTAGACTGGACGGGAATATACCTTTTTTCAAGTCGTGAAGTTATCCAAATTGTCAATTTTAATGAACTATATTGAACCATGATTCAAATTGTTAATTTTCTAAAAATTATCCGGTTCAGTTTTGTATGGACCATAATCTACAACAGTTTTAATGGTTTTTTTTTTAATTTAATATTTCTGCAATTTAATCCGCTACGTCACCGGATCATGGTTAACCAATTATTAGACCCAATTCAACTATATAACTGGTTTTTACTCAAATCCAGTTCAATCATTGGATTAGTCCGATTTTAAAAACAACCAAATGCCAACCGCCAACTTCCGCATGTATTTTATTGTGAAAGCTCAATATAAAGTTCATAGTAAGCTTACAACATTTTATTCGGAAAATATATATTAAGCAGATAACAAAAAATTAATATAAGGAATAGAAAAAACGTATTCGCTCTTTTTATATATGCAGTATTAAAAAACTTAAATAATGTGGTTTAATGATTATATGTGTGATTATACTGAATATTCTATAAACATCAATTTCTTATTATTTTTTGTCAACTAACAGCAATTTTATAATAAAAATAATAGTTTTTGATAGTTTTAAAATATAATAATTTCAATAATAAATTCCTGGTATTCAAAAACATACTGCAAAGTCTGATATTAGCTAAAGTCATGACATCAAAATTAAAATATAGGAAAATTTTGCTTTAACGTCAAGGAACATATAAAAGTGGGTAACTTTCCTCCGGACTTTCTGTTAAATTAGTTGATTTATTAGCATGGTTAGAACTTAGAAGAAAAATACAAAATTAAACTGTTGGGGGCACTTAGAAGAAGAGTGGAATAATGGATTAGATATGTATCCACTTCTGCATCTCCATCATCATCCATTCAGCATCATCATCATCAGCCACCTTTCTACTTTGTCTGTTTCACAACTGCCCAATCTACCTCCCAAAGTCGTCTCTTCCATGTGATACACTTCGTTTGGCTTCTTCTGCCTTTAGCTGTTCCCGTCTCAACGTTCGTACGTTAAAGGTAAAGTCTTCTTCTTCTTCTTCCCTTACGTATTTTCGTTTTCCATCTAAAGATTCATTCTCTCCTCCGAGTTTCGTCCCCTGCCTACTCTGTTTCTGTGATGTTGACCTCTCTCTTAAGCTGATCTGATATGTGTTCTTCTTCCTCTTTGATGCTTCTGTCTCTGTAATTCTTTGACTACTTTAGATATTTTATCTTATGGGTTTCATTAAACTCGCTCAAAGCTCGTGACTTATATAACCAGTTCAGCTCTATTAAAGTTTTCTTGTAGACCAAACACTCATGAGTTACAGTGTCTTGTTCTTAATCTTCCTTTTGACTATTTTATGAAAATTTCTTGATCTTCGTTACTTTTCAATAGTCTGATTCCAGAGAAGATATGGAAGATTCCACTGAGAGTAATGCCGATTCAGCTAATCAGAAACAGAATCCTATTCTTGTAGAGGTAAGCAAAACCACTTTGTTACTTGAAGAATCATACTGTTGAACACACAGTCAATGATTTATATATTTCTCAGGTAAACAACATTGAGAAACAGCTATGGACTTTAATCCACTCAAAAGGTATAATGCATCCAGATGTTTCAGAACTATACACTAAGTCAATTTCCACCTACGAGCAAATCTTTAAAAGCAATCTCCAACAAGAAGAGCTTCAAGAAGTTGAGTTCTGTCTCTGGAAACTTCACTATAAACACATAGACGAGTTCCGTAAAGGCGTCAAGACAGATGATCCCGCCACTCATATGAAAGCATTCAAGATGTTTCTCTTAAGAGCCGCAGAGTTTTATAGGAATCTGATCTCCAAAGTTGAGGAATCTGGATTCTTATGCCACCGTTTCTATATCTGTCTTGGAGATCTTGAAAGGTATAAAGAACAGTATCTGAAAACACATGAGCATCCTCCTAATTGGTCAACTGCAGCTAGTTACTATCTTGAAGCTGCAAAGTCTTGGCCTGATAGTGGGAATCCTCATAACCAGGTAACTTAATTAAGAGGAAAATTCTAAATCTACCTCAAATTTGATATCACTTTTCAAATTTACCGATAATCGTTTTCATAAATATTTTAAGTTTATTATGAAATTAGTCTTTTTTCCTTATATTATTCGCATTTTAAGTGGTTTTCTTTGCATCTGTGAAGCTAGCTGTGTTGGCTACTTATGTTGGTGATGAGTTCTTGGCTTTGTACCACTGTGTGAGAAGCTTAGCTGTGAAAGAACCTTTCCCTGGTGCTTCCAACAATCTTCTTTTGTTGTTTGAGAAGGTGATTGATTCACTCACTGATACTTCTCTTATTACCTGTAGTTATGATTGTTTTGCCTTACATTGCACTTGTTTTAACTACTGCAGAACAGGTCTTCTCCTTTGAAGTCTCTGTCTACTGATGCAGAGTTTAACTTCTTAAACCCATCAGAGAGGAATGTTGTTGTGAAGGACTTAACGGCTGGAATTGATTTATTATGGCCACTGATGGTTCGAACTATTAGCTTCTTTTTCCTTAAATCCAGGTCAGCTTGGACAACATTAAGATCTTGATGTCCCTTTCTTACAACCTGTTATTGTCTTAATCCTTTCTGGTTTTTTTCAGTTTCGATGACTATGGTTGCACGTTTGCATCAACTATGAGAGAACTGGATGCAGCCTTTGCAGCAGATGACAAGAGCCTAGAAGCCATGTTGGAGTCTTATCAAGTAATGGACTCGGAGAGAAAGGGACCTTATAGAATCCTCCAACTTGTTGTGGTTTTCGTCTTCATCTTCCACCACTTGGCAGAGTTTAATGAATCAGACAAGGCTAGAGAGGAAGTGAAGCTAACAAACTTTGCCACAACGATGGTGTTCATCGTCATGGGGAGAGTTGTTGAGAGATGTTTGAAGACAAGCCCCTTGGATTCTTGTCCTCTCTTGCCTGCTCTACTTGTGTTTCTAGACTACTTACCGTTTCTGCTTGACAAGACAGAAGAAGAAGGAGAATGCAGGTTTGATGAGAAGAGTGAGATTTCTATATCTTACTTCTTTGACAAACTTGTTGAGTTCTTGAATGGATTAAAGATGAAAGGAGAAAACTGCTCCGATAAAATGATGATAGCTCTTTGGGAGGATCATGAACTGAGGTCATTGGCTCCTCTTGCTCCTATACATCTGCTTATAGATTTCTCAAGTCATATGGAACTAAGAGAGAGTTTTGTTAATGGAAAGGAGATTCGTCTTCAACGGATTTTAAGTTCAGCTATTAGGATCTCAAGTAGACAGAAGAAGGGTTCTCAAAAGTGGTTGTTCTTAGACAAGCAAGGGACTTGGTCCTACTCAAATGAAGAGGGAAGTAACATAACATGTATTGCTGTAGGAACTGTTGAGAATGAGAGTGAAAGATCTTGGCCTGCAGAAGAGGAAGAAGTCATTCTTCTCAAGCCGCTTGTAAGGTCTCAGTCTGCTCCAATCTCTTCTTCTGGCATTGCAACGAACCCACTCAGCTCGAATAACAAAACTTCATCTGATGAAAGCCTAAGACGCACCTCATCACTCATTGCGAACCATAGCACACAGGATACTAACTCTGAAAGCTTCAGCTTCACGCAAGGTCTTAAGAATACAGATCCACAAGGCACAGTCTCAGGAAGACCTCCATCGCTAAGCGCGTGGGTAGTTGACAAGAACAAAGAGAATGGAGGAGTAAGTAAGGCAAATGGGTTAAGCCCTATTGATGAAACAAGTCCTGTCACATCCTTTGATAGTATCTCAATTTCTTCGTATTCGCCTCCTACTCCATCTGCTCCATTACTTCCTGAAGACGCCTCTTGGTTTCATAATGGCCCTATTGATGAACCCCCCGGTTTCATGAAGACATACACAAACTCGCCACATGTTGGGATGTCTTCTTCTGAATGGTTGTGTCGTTATAGAGAGAGTAGGAAGCTTGGACCAGCCTATTCCTATCAAGGTCAGGGGACAAACAACTTCTTGGCTCATGGGTCTTCCAAGTTCAGTCTCTTAGCTAGGTACGGGACACCAAATGATCAGTCGATGATCACTACTGAAAACTCAATGTTTCATCCTCAGCTTTACAATGAATCTAGAGGAGAGAAGCTATGGAAAGGTCAACAAAGCACAAGAAACGCTTATGGCTTCAGTGATGATCCTGGACCGTTTCTTAGATACTTGAGAGAGAAAGAGTGGCTGAATGAGAATGGTGAGAGGTTAAGAGAAGGTTGTAAGTGAGTGAGTTTACAAGAAACTGTCTCAAGTTGGCAAGTTGTAACAAACCTATAGTTATCCTCTTGTCTCCTTGTGTGGTGCTGCTCATTTTTCAAGAGAATGAAAACACAATAAGAAAAAAGTTTGGATGTATGTATATAAATAAACAAAGGAAACTTCAAAAGCTTTAAATCCATTAACTTCTTTTGTGTTCTTGAGGAATGAATCGAATTAGATCAGCATTGAAACCAGTTCAAAGAGAGACTAGTATAAGTGATAATCATCTACATGGGATGAGGAAGTAAATAAAGTGAAACCAAGAAAAGGATCAAGATGGAGGTCTTGTCTCAGTTCCCTTGCTGTTTGTGCTTCTGCTTCCTCAAGCCAAATAAAGAAAACAAAACAAGAAGAAGAAAGCAAAATCCTATTGTCTACTTCAAAGAGAAACTGGAATTTTCATGTTGACTTTGTGCCTGCGTCTGACTAACTAAGAAAAGGATAACATGGTGCTTGATCATTTGGTTTTGTCAGTAGGTGCCAAGTTCAACTCCTGCATCTGTGTCTCCACTGGTACTAACCCTGTCTGAGCAAGAAACCTGCATAACAAAAGGCATTGTGTAACTGTTAAACAAAGCAGCTATGTGAAGGTTTCAATAAGCTCTTCAAGATACTCAAAACATTTCATAAAGATGACATACCAGTTGAGGAGGACGAAGAGAGAAGAAGCGATTACGATGAGGAAGCCAACATGAACAAGCAACATGGATTGGCCACTTGTGAAAGCTATGGAGAGCATGAAAGTGAGACAGAGACCCAGCATAAGAAACGATAATTTGAGAGTGTTCCATGTCGGAGCCTGTTAAAAGATCCGATCCAAGTAGGGTTTTATAAACAGAATCGACAAAGAGGGTAAGAAGAAGAAAAGTATACGAACATTGACGCCTGGAGCTAGAGCTCCGAGAAGAACAGCTTCCGTTGACGAAACCTCTGATCTCTGCTTCTTCTTCTTCTTCTCCATCTTTCTTTCTTCACAGATTGGAGGAGGACTCTGTTTTCTCCAAGGAAAGCAATAATTAGAACCGATAATCTTAAACCGAAACGGTTTATTCCGGTATATCTCTGTTTCTGTGGACTTGTTGACTTTTTAAAATTTTGTTGACATTATTCACTCTTTTTGTTTGATTATAATACGATATCTATATTATCTTTAAAAAATAAAAAATAAAAAAAAATAAGCGCCGCATCAGACGTTGCCTCTAGATCTGAGGTCTTTTTTTTTTTTTTTTGAAAAAGAGATATGAGGTCTTCTGACCTCCTCGAACTCTCCTATCTATTATTAGTGCTTGTATAGTCTTTTGAGCCTCGTCGGAGATGGTTAGAGATGGAGCGTTATTCCCACGGTGATGGCGTTTGGGGATCGAGCGGTGTATGGTGGTTGGTTCGTTCTCGGTGAGGTCGGCTCCTGTGTCATGGGCTCCGTGTAGCGACCGTGTTCCAAAGATCGATGTTAGGATGATCTGAGGATTGACTGGTCGGACTGTGAAAACGTTCTGAATGGATTGGATGATGCTAGAAAGAGCTGATCAGAGTTCGAAGGACTTTCCGTGGGTGGATGGGAGAACTTGGATTGGCGCCTGATTAGTAGCGACTAGAGCGGAACCCTGAACCCGATTAAAGCTAGGAACGGATCTGTTTTTGAGCCAGACAAAGCTCCATCAGTCGGTCTTATGCTCGGGTTATTGGACCAGCCGTTCGGTTTGTTGAAACTCAGGATGTTCAGACAACTCGATGAAAATCCAGGCAAAGCGGAATTTTCGGGCAGCGATGGTCGGATCCGGACAAGTGTTGTTGGATTCGGACAAGACGGTTGAACTGGTCGGCTAAACTGAGATGAGCTGATTCAGTAGGATCAGTCTGATTCGGACAAGCCGGTTAGAGTTGATGACTGGATCAGTCGGCTCTAGCTCGATTTCTGCCTAAGTTAAACTGGCGGGAACAGTTAAAGTCCGAATAGTGGAAAAAAACTCGCGCTGGAACGGCTTAGAGCGCGGGGTGTCGGTAACGGTTTAAGAGCCACGCGTGGAATACACGGACTATCGGTCACGGTTTAAGAGCCGCGCGTGGAATCTGCGCGTGAAATACACAGAGTGTCGGTGACGGTTTAAGAGCCGCAGTTTCTCGGGCCTAAACCGCCCAACTGCCTTTTTAATCGTCTCCTTCGTCTTATTTCGACATTCTGTACGAAAACTGGAAGAGAGAACCAGAGAGAAAACACACAGAGAGAAAGGTCCGATTAAGAGAGAACTTTCGATATTTGGCTGGATCGAACAGATCCGAGTCAAGAACGATCGTCTGTGGAGTAAATCCGACTGTCTGGAAGTTTGAAGATCCGACGGAAACCGCTCAAGAGGTGTCAGAAGAGACCGAATCAAACAGAATATACCGACTCTAAGACAAAGGTGAGTGCGTGACCGTAGCCTATCGTACTGAATCGTAGTCTGACTGATCGGAATGTTCTATGTACTGATTGCTTGTCTAATTCGAATTATCTGCTAAGATCTGGCTTAGTCCGAACAGTCGATTCCTTCCATCGGCGCATCTGGACCTGATCATGCGCCTAGAGCCGTATTGGCCTGCTAGGGCTTGACTGGATCAGATGGCGCTTTGGCTTGGAATGATTGGGTCGGCTAAGTAACTGACTGACGATAAGCATGTCCGTTTATTGACTGATTGACTCGATTGCTTTACTTGGCTGAGTGAGACGGAATGACCGCTCTCACTAAGCATAATGTTGCTTATGCCTCCTTATTTGGATGCAGATCAGGACCAGACCCGAAAGGGTAAAGACACAGCCTGAACGCGAGACGAAGGCAGGAAGGAAGGATGGTGGGTTTGGGTAGATATAGGACGAGTTTAACATGTAATAGCTTATAGCGAACTGACTTGTTAACTCGAACCTCAGACTATCTATTCAAATCGTATTATGCTTTACTTGACTGTCTGAAAAAGAACTAACACTCTGAAATAATACTAAGTAAGAAAAAATGAAAACGGCCCAAGTCTGATCGAGGAAGTCGAGCCAGACTCGTACTGATGTTACGAAAAAATGGGTCGGGGCGTTTCAAGTGGTATCAGAGCGGAGTCGAGTTCTAGGACAATCTAAGTATAGTGGGTTTTTGGGGCAAACCATCCTTCCAAGCCTGACGTCTCGCGGTAAATTATGTGTTCCGAGTCCTGATCCCAAGTTAGTTTTGACTAACTTGCCTGTGACCTCGTTACAGATGGCAAAAAGTAACCGTAACACAAGAAGGACTGTGAATGAGACCCCTGAGGGGTCTGCGAGCAACGTGGCCAGGAATGAAGCTGGTACGGAAGAGGCTCGGAATGCTGCCCAGAATGCAGCGAACTTGAACAATGCTGCAGCGGCTGGTGCTGCTGCTGGAGCTGCTGCTGCTCCGGTTGGATTGGAGGCCGTTTTGGCTATGTTGGCGCAAGTCTTGGCAAGACTGCCTGCAGCGGTGGCACCTCCAGTGGCTGCACCTGTTGCGGAGGAAGCGGAGAACGTGGTGCCTGATGGAGAAGAGGTGCACGTTGTTAGGAATCCGTCTTACCTCAAGGTTATGGACCACATGCAGAAACTGGGAACAAAGTTCTTTTTGGGTGGTTCCAAACCGAAGGAAGCAGATCAATGGATCGACAGGATAGGGCGGAACTTTAAGTCGATCCGTTGTCCTCTTGCTTACAAGAAGGACATTGCGGTCCACTACTTGGACGGTGATGCGCACACCTGGGGGCGAGGTGTAGCGGCTCAGATTGGTGCTGAGCATTGCACCTGGGCGAACTTTAAGACCGAATTCCGTGGGAAGTATTTTCCGCCGGAAGCATTTGACCAGCTCGAGGGAGCTTTTCTCAGACTGGAACAGGGATCCATGACTGTAAGAGAGTATGAAGCGGAATTCAACAGCCTCAAGAAGTATGCTGGGCGTGAGGCTGAGTCAGAAATCTCCTTGGTCCGCAAATTCATGCGCGGACTCAGGGTTGATCTCCGAACTCGTTGTAAGATCCGCAACTATGATACTGTGGCCGAATTGGTGGAAAAGGCCGCAGAACAGGAAGCTGGAATCAGTGAGGAAGCCAAGGTGTTTGGCACTGTGCCGCATGTCCATCCTGGTAAGCATGCGGGGAAGAATCAAAAGCCGGTGAAGGCTGGCTCTTCCAGCAAGCCGAATGCAACGGGTCGCAGTGCATGTTCGACTTGCGGGAAGATGCACTCTGGTGTCTGCCGTGCTGCTTCGGGAGCTTGTCACCGTTGTGGAAGTATGGATCACAAGGTGCGTGACTGTCCTGAGGAAGACCTAAGGCCGAAGAGCCAGAACAAGGGTGCTGGGGAACGTGTGTGTTACAACTGCGGTGAAGCGGGGCACTACAAGAATCAGTGTCCGAAGGACGCACAATTTGCTGGGAAGCGTCCGAGCGATGGACCTTTGCCTGCTGCAAAGAGGCAGGCCATCATGCCGCGGGTGTACATAATCAGTGATGAGTCAATGAACCCAAGCACGTCTCATCTGATCACTAGTGAGTCATCCTATCTCTCACCTTTGCCTTAAGAATTTCTGTGTGAAATTGCTTGCTTGTAGAGTAGGTCCTTAGTGTTCAGGGTGAATATGTAGGGACCTTAGTCATGGGTAGAGTGGCAACCCATGTTCTGTTTGATTCTGGTGCATCTCACTGCTTTGTGCAACCCGAGATGATTGGAATTGGGGAATTCCTGAAAGAACCAGAAGAAGAAGTAAGAGTGGTTCGGGCAGCTGGTGGGCAGATCATGTACACTTCAGGGAAAATCCGAAACGTCTCTGTGATGATCGGAGGAGTGAACATGCCAGCCGACTTGGTCGTTTGCCCAGTGAAATCATACGATGTGATCCTTGGAATGGATTGGCTGAGTAAATACAAGGCACATCTTGATTGTCATCGAGGCCGAGTTCAGTTTGAGATAGGCAATGGAAAGCTTGTCTATCAAGGGGTCAGACCGACCAACGGGAGTCTGATCATTTCAGCACTTCAAGCAGAAAGAATGCTGAAAAAAGGATGTGAGGCCTATCTGGCTTCAATCACAACTGTGGAAGTCGGACCTGATCCTGAGTTGGAAGGGATTCCGATTGTAAAGGAGTATGATGACGTGTTCGAATCCTTGATAGGATTACCACCGGACCGTGCTGATCCTTTCACGATTGAGCTTGAGCCGGGCACAAAGCCAATCACGAAAGCTCCGTACCGGATGGCTCCGGCTGAAATGGCAGAACTTAAGAAACAGTTAGATGAACTGATGGAAAAAGGGTTTGTGCGCCCAAGCAGTTCACCTTGGGGCGCACCGGTTCTGTTCGTGAAGAAGAAAGATGGTAGCTTCAGGCTATGCATCGACTACAGGGGGATTAACAGAGTTACAGTGAAGAACAAGTACCCTCTTCCAAGGATAGACGAGTTATTGGACCAACTCCGAGGTGCTTCTTGTTTCTCCAAGATTGATTTAGCTTCGGGATACCATCAGATTCCGATTGCTGAAGAGGATGTCCGTAAGACAGCCTTCAGATCGAGATATGGCCACTACGAGTTTGTGGTCATGCCCTTCGGATTAACCAACGCCCCTGCGGCCTTTATGAAGATGATGAATAACGTTTTCAGAGATTACCTGGATGAATTCGTTATAGTCTTCATAGACGACATCCTGATTTACTCAAAGAATCAGGAAGAGCACAAAGACCATCTGAGAAAAGTTTTAGATAGGCTGCGGGAACATAAGTTGTTCGCCAAGCTCAGCAAATGCAGCTTTTGGCAAAGAGAAATTGGTTTCTTGGGTCATGTAGTCTCGGACAAGGGAGTGTCTGTGGACCAAGGGAAGATCAAGGCCATTGCGGACTGGCCCAGACCAAGGAACGCAACAGAGATCAGGAGTTTTCTCGGACTGGCTGGATACTACCGACGGTTTGTTAAGGGATTTGCCAGCATGGCTCAACCGTTGACAAAGTTGACCGGGAAAGATGTTCAGTTTGTGTGGACAGAAGGCTGTGATGCGAGTTTCAGCAAACTCAAGGAGATGTTGACGACTACTCCAGTATTGGCTCTTCCTATGGACAATGAGCCATACGTAGTGTACACAGATGCATCCAAAGTTGGACTTGGGTGCGTACTGATGCAGCAAGGCAAAGTGATTGCGTATGCGTCTAGACAGCTAAGGAAACACGAAGGGAATTATCCAACACACGACTTAGAAATGGCTGCTGTCGTGTTCGCGCTGAAGATATGGCGGTCATATCTCTATGGTGCTAAGGTCCAAGTCTTCACGGACCATAAGAGTTTGAAGTATATCTTTACTCAACCAGAGCTGAACCTTAGACAGAGGCGTTGGATGGAACTGGTTGCGGATTACGACTTGGATATTGCCTACCATCCGGGAAAGGCGAATCTGGTCGCAGATGCCTTGAGCCGGAAGAGAGTAGCTTCGGCTTCAGAGAAAGACATGGAGGAACTGGTTCACATGGTTGGAACCTTACGATTAGCTGCCTTGACTGACGAATTGGAACCGTTGGGTCTTGGTGCAGCGGATCAGGCAGACTTGTTGTCCCGAGTTCGCCTTGCACAGGAAAAGGATGAAGATCTGATGAAAGCTTCCAAGAACGAGAAGACAGAGTATCAGACTTCAGACAATGGGACGATTCTGGTTAATGGCCGAGTGTGTGTTCCTAACGACACAGGATTGCGGGATGAGATCCTAAAGGAGGCACATCAGTCAAAGTTTTCGATACATCCAGGAGCCAATAAGATGTATCGAGACTTGAAGAGGTACTATCATTGGGTTGGAATGAAGCGTGATGTTGCAAAATGGTTAGCTGGGTGCCCAATCTGCCAAATGGTTAAGGCAGAAAATCAAGTTCCGAGTGGACTACTTCAGAGTTTACCCATCCCAGAATGGCCTTGGGATAAGATCACGATGGACTTCGTGACTGGCTTGCCAATGAGGAACGGCAAGGACTCTATCTGGGTGATAGTGGACAGATTGACCAAGTCCGCACACTTCTTGGCTATCAACAAAACAGACAATGCAGCGGTGCTAGCTAAGTTATACGTGGAACAGATCGTCAGACTTCATGGAGTTCCGGTAAGCATAGTGTCAGATCGAGACTCCAAATTTTATTCGGCTTTCTGGAGAGCTATGCAGAAGTCGATGGGGACCAAGGTCCATATGAGTACAGCGTATCATCCACAAACGGATGGACAATCAGAGAGAACAATCCGAACACTTGAAGACTTACTGCGATCTTGTGTTTTGGATTGGGGAGACAAATGGGATCAGTACTTGCATCTGGCAGAGTTTTCATACAACAACAGCTATCATGCAAGCATTGGAATGTCACCTTACGAGGCATTGTACGGACGTCCGTGTAGGACACCACTATGCTGGACCCAAGTGGGGGAGCGCAGCATATTTGGCCGAGATTTTGTAGAAGAGACAACTGAAAGAATCCGAGTCTTGAAACTGAAGATGAAAGAGTCTCAGGACAGACAGAAGAGTTATGCAGACAGACGCAGAAAAGACCTTGAGTTCGAAGTAGGGGACATGGTATATCTCAAAACCGTCACCTACAAAGGCAAGGATCGATCCTCAAAGAATGCCAAGCTGAGTCCAAGATACATGGGGCCGTACAAAATCCTGGAAAGGATAGGAAAGGTCGCCTACAAATTGGAACTGCCCTCATCGATGGCGCAGTTCCATAACGTGTTCCATGTATCCTTGCTGCGAAAATGCATAAGGAATCAAGACAATGTGGTTCCTGAACCACCATCTGACTTGAGAGAGAACCTTACTGTGGAGGGACGACCAGTCCGGATCATTGGTAGAAAAACAAAACTTGAAGGGAGAAAGAATATCAGAATGATCCAAGTCGTTTGGGACTGCGATGGAGAGGAAGAAACGACTTGGGAGCCAGAGGCGAGAATGAAAGCTGAATTTCCAAAGTGGTTTGACAAACTCACGGAAGATTCAGGAAGAAAGACTCGAGGACGAGTCTGAGCCAAGTGGGGGAGAACTTGTAGCGACCGTGTTCCAAAGATCGATGTTAGGATGATCTGAGGATTGACTGGTCGGACTGTGAAAACGTTCTGAATGGATTGGATGATGCTAGAAAGAGCTGATCAGAGTTCGAAGGACTTTCCGTGGGTGGATGGGAGAACTTGGATTGGCGCCTGATTAGTAGCGACTAGAGCGGAACCCTGAACCCGATTAAAGCTAGGAATGGATCTGTTTTTGAGCCAGACAAAGCTCCATCAGTCGGTCTTATGCTCGGGTTATTGGACCAGCCGTTCGGTTTGTTGAAACTCAGGATGTTCAGACAACTCGATGAAAATCCAGGCAAAGCGGAATTTTCGGGCAGCGATGGTCGGATCCGGACAAGTGTTGTTGGATTCGGACAAGACGGTTGAACTGGTCGGCTAAACTGAGATGAGCTGATTCAGTAGGATCAGTCTGATTCGGACAAGCCGGTTAGAGTTGATGACTGGATCAGTCGGCTCTAGCTCGATTTCTGCCTAAGTTAAACTGGCGGGAACAGTTAAAGTCCGAATAGTGGAAAAAACTCGCGCTGGAACGGCTTAGAGCGCGGGGTGTCGGTAACGGTTTAAGAGCCACGCGTGGAATACACGGACTGTCGGTCACGGTTTAAGAGCCGCGCGTGGAATCTGCGCGTGAAATACACAGAGTGTCGGTGACGGTTTAAGAGCCGCAGTTTCTCGGGCCTAAACCGCCCAACTGCCTTTTTAATCGTCTCCTTCGTCTTATTTCGACATTCTGTACGAAAACTGGAAGAGAGAACCAGAGAGAAAACACACAGAGAGAAAGGTCCGATTAAGAGAGAACTTTCGATATTTGGCTGGATCGAACAGATCCGAGTCAAGAACGATCGTCTGTGGAGTAAATCCGACTGTCTGGAAGTTTGAAGATCCGACGGAAACCGCTCAAGAGGTGTCAGAAGAGACCGAATCAAACAGAATATACCGACTCTAAGACAAAGGTGAGTGCGTGACCGTAGCCTATCGTACTGAATCGTAGTCTGACTGATCGGAATGTTCTATGTACTGATTGCTTGTCTAATTCGAATTATCTGCTAAGATCTGGCTTAGTCCGAACAGTCGATTCCTTCCATCGGCGCATCTGGACCTGATCATGCGCCTAGAGCCGTATTGGCCTGCTAGGGCTTGACTGGATCAGATGGCGCTTTGGCTTGGAATGATTGGGTCGGCTAAGTAACTGACTGACGATAAGCATGTCCGTTTATTGACTGATTGACTCGATTGCTTTACTTGGCTGAGTGAGACGGAATGACCGCTCTCACTAAGCATAATGTTGCTTATGCCTCCTTATTTGGATGCAGATCAGGACCAGACCCGAAAGGGTAAAGACACAGCCTGAACGCGAGACGAAGGCAGGAAGGAAGGATGGTGGGTTTGGGTAGATATAGGACGAGTTTAACATGTAATAGCTTATAGCGAACTGACTTGTTAACTCGAACCTCAGACTATCTATTCAAATCGTATTATGCTTTACTTGACTGTCTGAAAAAGAACTAACACTCTGAAATAATACTAAGTAAGAAAAAAATGAAAACGGCCCAAGTCTGATCGAGGAAGTCGAGCCAGACTCGTACTGATGTTACGAAAAAATGGGTCGGGGCGTTTCACTCCGCCTGTGGATGATAGTGAAGCTGATTATATATCCGAGGGGGTTTTGAGTCTGGTTTGATGGGGTCGCCTTGCTGTTGGTTGGTTAATCTTCATCTGCAACTTCTCTCAGGTGGTGGCTTCGTATTTAGCGGTTCTATTTCGTTTAGTTAAGATGAGTGTGCTTGTGGCTGGTTTGTGTGGTTTAGTGAGCCGAGATTAACATGTTTGTGCGATGGGTTTCTCTTCGGTTTTATGCTCTTTGAGGTTTTCTGTGTAGTTGCTCTAGCTCTTCTGGTGGTTCTCTACCTGGTTTGGACTGTCGATGTTGAACCCTTTATGTTTTCTGGAACGCGGTGGTTGTATTTAGCCGGTTCTGATGTGGGGTCTTAATTGCTTGGGTTTGGTCTGGCAGTCTTCAAGTGGGGCTTCAGAGGTCTTTGGGCTCTTCCCCCCGGTCACAGCACCTCATCCTCGGTTCTTGGAGGATTTTTAAGAATCCTCGCAAGCATTGCTAGTGTTCTTTGAAGGAGAATTTTATTTTTAGGCGTTATGGAGCTGGTTAGGCTGTGCGACACTGTTAAGGAGCATGTTTCAGGTCACTGGGGTGTTCTCCTCGCTCCTCCTTTGTGGTTAATTGAAGATTTCAGTGGTGTAGCATCGAGGTCTGAGAAGCTGTGCGGTCCCTTGGTCTGCAACCTACGGGTTTTCCGGATTACTTGGTAAGGGACCGAGGAGCCTATGCTCAATTGCGATGGGTCTGTTCCTCTTCGTTGGCTGCTCGGGTTGTAAGTGTGTCCTTTCTTGGCTTCTTTTAACGAAGCTGTGGTAAGTCCGGTGTGTGTTTGGTGGTTCCATGGTGGAACTGTTTTAGAAGATTGGTTTTCAACCCCAATAATTTAGGTTTTCATCGCTTTCTCGATCAATCTTGCTTCTGGCTTCGATGCTCTCACCTTGCTTTGAAGTTTAATGTGGAACTCCATATCGCTTTTGCTATCTTTTTCTCATTTGTTCCGTGTAAGATTTTGGAGTTTGTATTAGCTCCAACCCTTGACTCCGAGTGTTTTCGTTTATCACGCCGGCTATTGGCTCCGGAAGGGTTCTAGATCCTTGCCGGCTTTGTGTAATTTGATAGTTTAAAATGAATATTAATCTAATAGATAACAAAAAAAAAATATTATCTTAAAATATATGAAAGATGCAGACCTTACTTATTGATAGTTACATTTTTTAAATAAACATATTTAAGAAAACATAATTACATGACAAACTATGTACATCAAATCTTAGATGTAAGTTAGAGAAATTTAAGTCACTTCAAAAAGAAAAAGAACAAAACTTATTCCGAATAAGAGTTTCGATTTGAAATAAACTATAAATATTTTTTTAGAAAATATCACTATCAACTTTTATAAAACATTTTTTTAGAGAATATCATTTTTTAGCCACGCCAGAGCTAAAGGATAGCCCCCAGCCAGTAGCGGCCCTGATAGGAAGCTATGGAAGCACTAGCTTCCGGCCGTATATATTTAGATACATTATCGGCCTTAAATTTTCAAATATATCTACAGGTTAGTTGGTTTAGTCTTTAATTCTTCTCCTTGTTTTCATGGGTTCGATTCCCTGTGAAGACCAATTTTTACCTTTCTTTAATTATAGCTGCCCACAGTTTTTTTTTGCTTGTGGTCTACAGAATTCTTGGGCCGGGCCTGCCCCCAGCTACATGGTAGGCATTGCTTTGTTTAGCCGTCGGCTCAATCCTCTCATCAAATGGGGAGGCCTATGCTATAAGCGATCATGGCAAATGTCTTAATCTATCAACCGGTGCATTATTCGCAGTTGACTTTTGCTTGATTGCATCAATTTTTTCCTTCTATATCCCAACTGGCATGTGATCATTTCATCAAAAACGCTTTGATGTATAAAATGAATCTTTTTTTTTTTTTTGATTATTCGACAGAAAAAACTATATTAGCATCAATATTATTAAAACCAAACCTTTTGTTTCCCAATATTATAAAGAATCATATTATGTGTCTTAAAATTGAGTGCAACCCTATGTTTATACCGAGAACGGATGTATTAACCCCCAAACGGATGTGATCAATTCAGTTTCAAAAGAAAAAAGGGACCCCCCCCCCCCCCCCTCCCCCAAAAAAAAAAAAACTAATTCAAAGAGTTTCGTATAATTTAGTGCGACAGATGAGACTAATAGCGAGAGGATTTATGGATGGCTACGTGATTAAATAAATGTTTTCATTTATATTTAAATCTCAGTTGTCACAAATTCTGTAATGATGCAGTTACATGAGTGTTTGGACAATAATTATAGCCTATTAATTTAATATACTTTAGTTAGATGTATGTTTCCACGCCCACCAGTAACAAATGGCCACGTGTCCGTTGTAATAACTTATAAATAATACGGAAACACAGAGAATAATTAAGAGAAATTTTGTAGAATAGTCAGTTTTAAAAAAATGGAGTTCCGGGGATAGAGTTTCAAATTTTAAAAATAAAAAATAAATATTAAAGTTTTCAAAATAAAAAAAAACTATTTTGATTTTTTTTTACGGTTATTTTTTGTGACAAAAACTTTAAAAAATCTACGTGAGAGAATTGTCCAATAATTAATCATATTAACATTTTCTTTTTTTTTGCCTTGACTTATTATAGTTTTACCTAAACTAACTAACAACTTTCCGCATACATACAATCTTTTTTTTTCTCTCTTAAATTCAATGTTATCAACACTGAATTATATTAAGGTTTATTAACTTAATGCACAAAAAAAAACTTAATGCACTAACCTATAAAACATAACCACATCGTGGTGGTCCACTAGAGGAAGAGTTGCCCTGTTGGTCCAGGTCAGGGATCGACTCCCCTCTAGTGCAAAATTATTAGCTCTACATGTGGCCACGCGGATATGGGTCCATGCTTACGGCCCATTAGAATACCCGGGAGAGGATCCATCCGTGAGTTGCACCTCCCACCCGGGGGTTAGCTCTGTGTCTTTAATAGACCCGGGTTTAACCCTTTTGCAAAAAAACAAAAAAAAAAAACCTATAAAACATAATTTACACATGGGAAAAGATTAGATAATAAGAAGATTTATCAAACTGCCTTTTTGTTTCACGCGGAATTATATATTAATGAGTTTTTGGGAAGAGTGTATTTATAGCAAGAGATTGATTAGTCAATTGTGACAGTATTTTGGTTTGTTTGTTTGTATGAGCGTGTGTTGGGGGTGAGAAAGAGTGACTTTTGGCCTTTATTTTGAAACTTGTGAAGGAATCAAAACCCTATCTCCCAATCACAAACCCTAGCTTTTCGATTTCGTAGATCAGATTGCAATCTAGCCAACCCAGAATCGATTTGGGTGAACTTGAACAAGCTTAGACTCGTGAATCTGAGATTTGGAACATTGAACATTCGAATCGAGTTTTGAGTGCTTTTTTTTTTGATTGGGAAGATTCGATGGAGTGATTCAAGAGAGGGGGTGGGGTGGGGAGAAGAGATGACTGGATTGGGCGTTCGATCCAGTAGCAATGGCTCATTGGAGAAGACGGGACTCAACGGCGTCGTTTTATCTATCCAGACGACGCGTGCGAAGCCATCTAAGATGCACAAGGAGAGGGAAGGAAGGAGGATCTGCAAACTCGCTGGCCGCAAGAAGGTCGGCATGTTGCTCCTCTTCTTAATCTCCGCCGTCGTCTTCCTCCGCGTCCTCTTCGTCGGCAAAGGTATCACCTTTACTTTCTTTATGTGTATGAACTCTTGTGGACATTACTTCATATCATATATTGTGTTTGTAATCAGGTGAAGATGGTCAGGTTCCTCCGAGTCTTCATTTCAATGGCACTTTTGTTGTAAACCATTCATACATGTTACCAACTAATGAAGAGGAAACCATCAGCATTCGGAATATATCTTTCCTGGGTTTGAATGCCGTGCTGTCTCCTCCTATGCATTTTCTTGGATACACGCTTCCTCAAGGCCATCCTTGTAACAGTTTCACCTTGCCTCCCCCACCAGCCGACAGGAAAAGAACAGGACCTCGCTGTAAGTCTTTTAACTTTCTTATGATCACTACTAGACTCGTGTTGGAGACGTTTTTTTTTTTTTAAGAAGTGTTTTGGTTTGATTTCAGCATGCCCGGTGTGTTATCTTCCGGTAGAAGAAGCGATTGCCTTGATGCCAAATGCTCCCTCGTTTTCCCCTCTTCTTAAGAACTTGACGTATATATATGAAGAACCACTTAACAGAGACACAGAGTTTGGAGGCTCAGATTTTGGTGGTTATCCTACTTTGAAACATAGGAATGATTCTTTTGAGATTAAAGAAACTATGAGTGTACATTGTGGGTAAGTTTTCTTTGTGGCCTTGTCTCATATTAGTAAATTTTGTTTTTGTGTGTGTTTTATCGCTGATTCTTCCAATTCAATCAGCTTTGTCAAAGGACCTCAACCTGGTCGAAATACAGGTTTTGACATTGATGAGGCTGATCTTCTTGAAATGAAGCAGTGCCGTGGGATAGTCGTTGCTTCAGCTGTATTTGGTTAGTGCTTCGAGTTATACTTATCTTATTTGTAATCAACGTCTCTAGACGTGTTGCCAATTTTTGTGTGTTTCTGATTAAGGATCTCTCTCTCTTTTTTTGTTTCAGATGCTTTTGATGATGTAAAAGCCCCACAAAATATAAGTAAATACTCGGAGGAAACAGTTTGCTTCTACATGTTTGTTGACGAAGAAACTGAATCAATTTTGAAGAGGGAACGAGGCCTTAACGGCAACAAGAAAGTAGGGATATGGAGAGTTGTTGTTGTTCATAATCTCCCTTATTCAGATGGAAGACGCAATGGAAAGGTAAATGTTCACACCTCTTATCTTTCTTCTGACGATGTTATGCATTCAAGTTACTCGAAACTAGAACATGATGCTAGAGAGTATTGTATCCACACTGCTGTAACAACAGCCTTTTTGCTTTAGATCAGGCTTGAAGTTGTTTACTATAAAGGGAGAGCAAAGAATTATCCGCCTAGTTCCAAAATGGACAGAGTAAAGAGAAAAAAATTTATTAAAGCCACTTATATGCTGATAACTCGTTCTCTTTGTAGGTACCGAAGCTTCTTGTTCATAGGATGTTTCCAAATGCTCGCTATTCTTTATGGATTGATGGAAAACTTGAGCTTGTCGTCGATCCACATCAGATTCTGGAAAGGTAAAGTCTTATCATATATTATCCCTTTAAGATCAGTACCAGGATATCTCTAGTTGGCTATGCAACTTCCTTCAGTTACTGAATAACAAACATTCCTGTACTCATTTTAGTGATTTCTTATGGTGTGATAATCTGTTAGTTCCACTGTTTATTCCATTACCGCTCTTTTCATCAGGTTCTTGTGGAGGAAAAATGCTACTTTTGCAATCTCTAAACATTACAAAAGATTTGATGTCTTAGTGGAAGCCGAAGCAAATAAAGCTGCTGGTAAATATGATAACGCCTCTATTGACTTCCAAGTGGAGTTTTACAAGAATGAAGGGTTAACCCCATACTCTGTTGCAAAGCTCCCAATCACAAGCGGTATGTCTCTTTGGCTTACCCTTTTTTCAAACAATCCGCTTTTGGCATCAAGAGGTTAATGTGTAGGCAAATGTTGCAGACGTACCAGAGGGGTGTGTCATTTTAAGAGAGCATGTTCCCATAAGCAACCTCTTCACTTGTCTTTGGTTCAACGAAGTAGACCGGTTCACTTCTAGAGATCAAATCAGTTTCTCAACAGTAAGAGACAAGATTGCAGCTAAAACAAACTGGACAGTTAGCATGTTCCTTGACTGCGAAAGACGCAACTTTGTAGTCCAGGTAATTTCTTCTTTCTTATGTTTGACTTAGCCTAAACAAAAGTAGTAACTAATCGAAAACAATCAAATGCAGAGATATCATCGAGCAGAACAAGAGAGATATGCAAGGCAGAAACCTCCAGTGCCTAAGTTTTCTCCTCCTCCACCTTCACTGCCTACTAAACCAGTTTTAACCAGCAGTGATTTGCCAAGGAAAGTCTCGAGTGGAAGAGCGGTTAGCAGAACAACGCCGCCTAGAAGGCGTGGAAGACGGTCTGGTCCAAGAGGTCACAGGAAAGCTAATCTGCCTGTGCGGTTACAAGATTCAGCTTAGGACTGAAAGAAACAAAGCCCCTTGCAAAGAAGTTGGGTTTCTTCTTCTTCATGGTCACTTTATTGATTCAAATTTCACCACACAGTATGTTCGTTTTTTGTTTTGTTTCTCCATTGATTCAAAGGATTCAAAATCATTTTTTCAATGTATATATATATTATACACAGACATTTTTGTACTTGGATGATAAATTATAGTTTCGAATTTTTGAAGAAAGGCTGTCTAAGTTTTGTTTTGAGTGTTATCGAAGTTGTCTTCTCTCTTTTTCTGTCATAAAATGTAAAAGAATACATATCTAAATGAGATAGATCATTGTCTTATATAGGAAATACCAATAATTTCTAAATTTAAGAACTGAATTTTAATTTTATTTGCAAGTCAGTGAGTTATTTTTTGGATTTATGTTTTTGTATTTTTGCGATATCCTTTTAAATCCACTAACATTCACTGTAAAATTAATTGTATAGATAATTCCATATGGTTAAATAATACTGATTAATAATTAGTATTTATAATTTACTAAATGAATACTTCCTCTGTTCCTTAAAGTTACATATTCTAGAGAAAAATTTTGTTTCAAAAAGATCCATTTTTTACATTTTCAATGTATGTTTTATTAACAAATTGCAAACTTAAAAAAACTTGATTGCACTAATTGAATTTTTATTGGCTTAAAATTATAGAAAAAAGATAAACACAAAAATATTTGCAAATTTAATGTGTTTTATTAAAACGTGTGAAAAATCTAGAATATGTAACTTTAAGGAACAGATGGAGTAATAGATACCAACGCGAATTATCTTGAAAAAAAAAAAAAAAAAACTTAAGAACAAAAATGAATTAAGGCAAATACATGTTTAAAATTTATATAATGATGTAAATGAATATTTACAATTCTTTAGATTTGTATTTATATTAGTCACAAAACCTGGGTTTTTTTCTCCTTTAAAAAATATCTTTTAAACATCATTTTCCAAGAAAAAGATTTTTCCTAATCTTAAAAATCGTATCGTATCACAGAAGTTTTTGGCCACTGAATGCTTGTTTTTTATTGGTGTAAAGAGATCTAAAACAATTAAAAAATTAAAAAGATCGTTTTGCCCAAAAGGTAATCTAATGATAATTTTTTGAATTTCTAAATCTATTAAAATTCAGTGTCCTCAAATGCTTAAACATTATCAATAAAAAAATAGTAGTATTTTAGTTATATTGACCACAAAATAGTACTATTTTTACATAGATAGCAGGAATCCCGAATGTGTTATCAAATATTCAGTCATTCAAGGCGTTTTTGGTAATTGTCGTTGACAAAGAAGAAGGCAAAT
This sequence comes from Brassica napus, assembly GCF_020379485.1. NCBI lineage: Eukaryota > Viridiplantae > Streptophyta > Magnoliopsida > Brassicales > Brassicaceae > Brassica > Brassica napus. The sequence continues at coordinate 56,747,120 of NC_063446.1, read as the reverse complement.
TTTGGAGGCTTTGTATGAAGCTTTGGTTTATGCAGAAGTTCTCGGTCGTGGTCTAGTTCTGGTTCTGGTTCTGATTCAGGTGTTGATTCTTTGTGGCTATTGTAATTTCAAGTGTCTTACGTCTTCTTGTTTTTTTTGTAGGGCTTTGTCTCTCGATCAATCGTTTTCCCCGAAACTAAAGTGCAATTAACTTCTTTTTTTTTTGACGAAAAGTGCAATTAACCTGCCGACAAAATAAATGCAAGTTTCAGTGATTTTTAGTCCTAAACGTTTTTGTCATATCACATTTCTATACAATCGTATCCATACACCACGACCCACTAGGCCAATATACATATAATCTAAAACAAAGGTTTAAGGCTTCAGCTTAATGATCACTATCCAACAAATCATGTATAATTTTATCATATAAATATTTAAAGTTATAAGGCCATCTTTATCCCACAAACCTACTACCAAAGTGTTTCTGAAAATTCTTTTTTTTTTTTTACTTTTTGTCCGAAAAAAAAATAATAATTAAAAAACGCAGTAATCGCGAACCGGCACGTATCAATAGGATCCGCGAACAGTGCAAAAAACACACAACAAAAGTCTTTTATTTTACACACATAAAACACGGTTTTTATGTAAACCGTGGGCTCCCTGAAGATACGCTCTAAAGAGAGCGATAATGATGCTCTAACAAACTATCTACCGTTTGGAGGTTCTATGCAAATTTTACATCAAGCGTCTTTTGTGTGTTTAATTTGCTTTTGAAAAGTTTAAAATTTTCAATTATTTTTCTTTCAAAATATTGTATATAAAATTCATTGTCATGTGCGTATCCATCAATGATCTGTTGTACTAGACGATCTTGAAGTTATGGTCTTCCCTTGCATGCATCTGTCTACCACTATGTCAATTCATTATAATTAAATATTTTTTTTTCTCTAGGCCACTATTATGGGCTCGGTCATAAAGAGAATCGGATGGGATTGAGTTTCTCTTTAGAGGGCCATGGTTAGCGTTCTATTCTAAAGGGAAACCAACTTATTGGTGAACCATGACCTAATGTTTTTTTGGGTGAACAAATAATATCTTATTTACGTACACATGAATACATGATATACATGTGAGTCACGCTACACAGAGGCTTTGACTGTAAAAGTGTAACGTCTTATTAGCGAGAAAATTTTAGTGGAAAAAATATTTACTCTCAGTCCAGCTCATATTTCACCAATCAGGTGAAAATAATTTTCTTCATTTTTACGCTGTATACTGTTTAAATAAAGGTAAAATAGGCTCATTTATTTCTCCATGTATTTGAGGAGAAAAACATATAAGGCTGAATTCAACTTTTTGGGGTTTTGTTATTTTTATTTATTCCATCACTTTACTTTCAATTACTCCATTTCATTTACTCCTGGTTACTCCATTTAATTTACTCCGACTTACTCTTGTATCTCCCAATCACACTCAGAGTCAAATCAGTAGCGTTATTTGTTCCAGGTCTTGAATAAAGTGAGCTTAGACCATCATTAATGCAGTTTCTTGGTAGGGTTTTTAAACAAAAGAAAGCATTTAATTAAATCAAAACAAAAAGAAATTATGGTAACCGATCTTTAGTGAAGTGTTTTGGCAACCGATCATTAAGCGGTTTCTTAATACACGTGACATGAAACTGTTAATTTCTTTTTTTCCTTTTCTTTTCTTTCTCTCCTTTCTCATCTTTTCTCGTGTTCTCCGTCGGGAGGACGATTGGTTTTGTGAAAGGTATCATCTCCTCCGTGCAATCGGCGTATCTCTATTTTTCCCTTCTCTCGTCATCTCCTGTGAGGAGAGGGTACTGGGGTAACAAAATTGGCAAGCCGCATACGGTTCCTTGTAAGGTTACGGGGAAGTGTGGTTCCGTTACGGTGAGGATGGTTCCTGCTCCCAGAGGTGCTGGTATCGTGGCGGCTAGGGTTCCTAAGATGGTGCTTCAGTTCAATGGGATTGATGATGTTTTCACTTCTTCCAGGGGATCTACTAAGACTCTTGGAAACTTCGTCAAGGTTTGTCTCTTTCTTCTTTTTGAGTTTGTGTAGAGGTGAAAGTTGGGTCCTTTTGATTGGTGCCTGCTCTGAAATGTCGATTACGTTGTTAAAGTTGGAACTCTTTTTGACATCTTAGATCGTTCAGTGATTGTTTAGTGTCATTTCTGAGCTGTGTTCTATAGTAAATGATGTAATGAGCTATGTGTTTGTCGTGATTTGCTGTGTGTATATGTCTGATGGCAAGCTTTACAGTCTCTTCAGACTTGATTAGTCTGAACGTCATCATTTAACAGTCAATAAATGACAAACTGATGTTTGTTCTTTCTGTCTCTTAAATTGGTTAGTATTATTTGTTAGATGTGTTCAGTTGTAAATGATGTATGGAACAGTCGGTTTGTTAGATTTGTTTTTCTTTGTATGTCTGATCGCGAGCTTTTCAGATGCTTCAAATTTTATCTGTCTGAACATGATCAATCCTGATAGAGATTTTAATACAGTTTAACCCTCAAGTTTGTACCTGTTTACATCATTTCACTTGGTAAACTAAACTCTTCCTTTTGCCTGTTTAACATCTTATACAATCTGTTGAATTCTAGTAATTAAAAGAAGAGATTTGTCTGTGTGGCAGTACTCATGGATAATCAGAGAGAGATAGATATTTGTGTTGAGATGTGACAAAGCCTTTAGAGGTTCTTTGTTTATCATTATGCTCTGCTCCATCTCTTAAGGTAAGCTCTATATATATATTCCAGCGCTGTTTTGGAGTTTAGCACTTATTAATACATCTATTTGCAGCTAAAACAAAATGGATGGGTTGGAAACTTTGCGCTTGGAGCAAGCTATATCAGTTTGCCATGGTAAGATATCTTGTGGATATCATTATATGCTGTGCTTTCATCTCATTGATCTTTTCTTTTATTGTTCACTTGATGGATAGGTGGGCTCGGCAAGCATTGTTTGGCACTGATGCTGCAAAATGGATATGCGTTAGTGCTATAGACGTTACTCAGCTCTCTGTTGCCGGTATGTAGTATGACTTCTATTTCTTGTGCTTGATCTTATGAACTAGATGATCATTAGTGAATGTCTATTCTGGTTGCAGTGTATCTTGTGATCAAAATTTATACATAAAGTAATCAAAAACAATTTCTACTTTTTAATCACATATATGGCATCTTCTTCTCAAATCTATTTTTACTATGTTTTATTTTTTTTTTTAAATTAATTTTAATACAACAATGTTTAAATTTTTTTTTTAAGAACCCTTCATTAAGAAACTACCAATGGAGCACAAAATCTATAAGTTCTTAATTAAATTTTTTAACTAATTTTTATCACTAAGAAACCCAAATGGGGTTATAGGGATAATGATGCTCTTAGGTTCATATCAGTCTGGAGTCGAAGAATGTTATCTCAGTCACGCACATCGTTGATTCATGAGTCACTCTATATTTGGCTTATTCTGATCTAACGCCATTTTGATTAGAGTTGATGGGCTGATGATAGTCTGTTCAATCATCATTTGTCACCAAGATTCACACTGTGGATGTAAACAGTAAAGTATATACTTAAACGATGGTCTAGAACCACTAGTCTAACACTGGTCTCAAGACTCTCCACGACTTCCATTTCAGACCAACTATAATTGATTCCTTCTTATAAATACTTTAAGTGCTGAATAATGACGAGAGCCTAAATGTTTTTTTGGTCTACAACAATAGTCATGATAACTTTAATTTATTAATAATATTTATAGTTAGTTTTATAAGAAATACCGTGACAACATACATAAAATATGATTTTCAAATAATATATAGATATTAACTTTGTCAATAAACATGGTTTAGCCAATTTGTGATGAAGTTCAGTAATACCATGTCGGATTGAGACACAAGTTCAAACTAATCATATTTTCTTTCTCTTCTATCCTAACTTTTGGGCCTAGCTACTAGGACAGTGACTCATCGTTTACTTTTAGTGGATGTGGTTAGTCTTCTATGATCTACTCAACGAATTGAATATATAAACAACCTGGTATATTAAAATGCTTAATTAAGTACTAGTTGTTAGTGTTTCAAAAAAAAAAAAAATATAGTAATTTTAAACACTACTTAGGAACTCAGTTAGCTTTCAACGCTCTCTTTGCTTTCTTCATGGTCAAGCAAAAGTTCACTCCCTTCTCTATAAACGCCGTCGTTTTGCTGACGGTGGGCATCGTAGTCTTGGCCTTGCACAGCGATGGAGACAAGCCGGCTAACGAGACTCACAAGGAGTATGTGGTTGGATTCTTGATGACTGTGATTGCAGCTGTCTTGTACGCTTTTATATTGCCACTCGTTGAATTTACTTACAAGAAAGCTCGACAAGAAATCACTTTCCCACTTGTGCTCGAGATTCAGATGGTCATGTGCATCGCGGCTACTTGCTTCTGTGTCGTTGGCATGATCATCGACGGCGATTTCAAGGTAAAAATAATATGTTTAGTTGTCTTTTTCTTGGCTTGAGGGTGTCTTTGCATGGATCTTGAAGAGCAGATATGTTTTATGAAAACCCTAATAATTGAGTTTTTAGATTCGTATTTTTATGTCATTTTCAAAATTATGAAATATTTAAAAAAGGAAAAGATAATGAACTATTTTAATTACGTGATATATCAAAATAGTACTATGGATTTCCCAGTGTAAAGGAATATCCTAGGATTTGTTCTTTTGTATTTTAAAAGTAGAAAATTCATAAAATATCATTTAAAAGAAATCATAAATATTTATATAAATGTCTCATGGGTTTTATTTTACTTTATTGGTGCATGTATTTAAATCATTTGGTTCATTTATTTCATTTCATTGGCATGTGTATTTAAGATCTCAACTTGTATGTTGAAATCGTTGAGTAAATGAATTTTAAATTCCAGTTAAAAACCATTAATCGAATATCTCGAACTTCTCATTAAACGTCAACATCACTCATCCAATAAAACATTTTTGATATGTTTGTAGGTGATATCAAGAGAAGCAAGAGAGTTCAAGATTGGAGGATCAGCGTTTTACTACACGTTGATTGTGATCACAGGGATAGTGTGGCAAGGATTCTTCTTAGGAGCCATAGGGGTTGTGTTCTGTGCGTCGTCTCTAGCTTCTGGCGTTCTCATCAGTGTTCTGCTTCCGGTGACGGAGGTTTTGGCCGTGATTTGTTTCCGGGAGAAGTTTCAGGCAGAGAAAGGTGTCTCTCTCTTCCTCTCCATATGGGGATTCGTCTCTTACTTCTACGGCGAGTATAAATCCGGCAAGAAAGTTCTCGAGAAATACCAGCCGCCGGAGACAGAACTGCCTTCTCTTCAAGTTAGTGATTCTGTTGCTTAAAGGTCTTTCGCTTATCTACCGGAGAGGATTATGGTTATGAACTTTGGATTGAAAAGAATAAGTTAGAGCAACTTTTTCTATCTATTATGTGTATTTTTTTGTGTGCTCTATCTATTATGTTTGTGTATTTTTCAGTGAAATTGTTAATGGTCTTTTGTATAATTAAACATGTTACAAAACTGTAAGTTATAGAAAAGCAAAGCACACCAAATGATTGTGTATATATATGTTTTTAGTTGAAATTGTTATTTCTGGTAAAGCTGTTTGGTTCATTTTATGGCTTTCATTACAATAAGGAAATCACCACCGAGAGCAGCTAGTTATTCTAACGGTAAAATCAATATGTAAAGGAAAATCGTAAGACAGACCCTCCAATAAGGAAATTACAATGATCTATCTCATTTAGATATGTATTCTTTTACATTTTATGACAGAAAAAAAAAAGAAGACAACTTCGATAACACTCAAAACAAAACTTAGACAGCCTTTCTTCAAAACTTTTTATTCAAAAAAAAAAAATTATGTAGCTTCTCTAGAGCAATATGGTTGTACTGTGTACCCTCTAGAGAGCTTCTAGTTATTTAGAACTCCAATGCAGGAGATGGGAAATCATAATTACCACCAACAAAGATAATTTTGCAAACATTCAAATTTTTTGACATAATCAAAATCTGAAAATGAAATAATATTAGTTTGCAAATTATCACACGCTTCTCTAATATTTTTTTTAAAATTATCACATGCACATAATTTTATATATATATATATATATATATATATATATATATATATATTTTTTTTTTTGTATATTTTTGAAAGCAAATATATTTTGTTATTTACCTACGCGATACATATATAACAGTCAAAATCAACAGCCTTCTTGTTTTCAGGTCTGGAATAAAGTAAGTGAATAATTCACATATATTTGGACTCCAAGAATACTAACTATCTCAGTCATATTCATCGTTGATTCATAAGTCGACTTCTTATTTGTCTTATTGTGAACTAACACCACCAATTTTGACTGTCTTAAAGCTAGATATTATATAACATATATAACTACGCAACTGTCATAACGAATACTTTTCTTTTTGACAAAGGCTTTGCTAAATCAGAACATCTCTTCTTTCATTAAACGTAATCACTCCATCAAATTTTAAGATAATGCCATAAAATTAAAAAGGTCCATTGGAGTTGATGGGGGCGATAGGTAAATTCTTCTTTAGTCACTAAGAATCATAGAGTGGATTCGAACGTGCTAGTAGAAAGCTAACACAATGATCTAGCTATAACCACAAGACTAGAAAGTGCAAAATAAGATAAAACCATAATTACAAAAAAGGAAGATAAAACCATAATTGTTCTCAATGCTTCTCTTATGGCCAGCCCCTCCGCTGATCAATGCCATAAATCGAAAAGAGCCACTAACGGAACTCCATGGTGTACTGTCCGACGTAGCTAAGCTGAGTCCTCCCCATCGTCTTCTATCTCTCTTGGATTCCTAGAAATCAAAATCTTGTTGCTGATTCTCTAACTAAAGATGCTTTATGTATGGTTGAGGCTTTTATGGCCCTCATCTAACTCTTTGCTTATGAAATTTAATGAAAGTTGTGTTAAAAATAAAACCATAAGTACTGTTCCAAAAAAACAAAACAAAACAAAGTTTCACTTGAGTTGATGAGGACCGCGATAGTTAAATCCTCTTTTGTCACCGAGGAAATCTCAGATTGAATTCAAACTTGCAAGTAGAAAGTTAAAATATGTCTATTACGACACGACTAAAGTGCAAAAGAAGGTAAAACAAAACAGCTAGAGTTTAACCTGGTCTCAACTACATCCATTTCAGACCAATAATGACTTACTAGAAATCAGCAACTGAGATTGGTTTCATCTTGTACATACTGTAATTGTGAATGAGAGACTGATCAGGTTACTCTTTTATAACCAAATTCTAAGTTTTAACACTATAAGAAAACACAAGTCTATCGAGAAAACTTAACGAGGAAAACTAATCCTCGTAAATTTATGTCGATTTTACGAGAAATTTATGAGGAAATATAAAATCAGCGTTATTTCCTCGTAAAATAACAACGAAATCATTTCGTCGTAAAGTCGATGTAATGTCACGTGTCTTTTACGAGGAAATACACTTCCCTCGTAAACTCGACGTAAATGTAGTATATACTTTACGAGGAAATATTTTACGTCTACTTAGTGAGGAAATTTTGAATCTACCAACTTTGTAGTTGTAACATGTTTTTTTCGGCAACCTAACTAAATTTCGTCGTAAATTCCTAGCAAAATTACAACTACCAGATTCAAAAATTTCTTATAAATATGGATGTTTGAACATCATTTTAAACACACCAACAAGAAGAAAAAAAACGTGAAAGAAAAAGAAATGTCGGGCTCCGGGAATATTTTCGAGTTGCGGAGGTGGATGTATATGCATAGAGATGCTAACAGGAGAGTGACGAAAGAATACCTTGCGGGGCTGGAGACATTTATGCATCAAGCAGATTCCACACCGCTAGCCCAAGAAAGTGGTAAGATGTTATGTCCTTGTCGGAAATGCAACAATTCGAAATTGGCAAATCGTGAAAATGTTTGGAAGCATTTAATAAATATAAGTTTCACGCAAAATTACTATATCTGGTTTCAACATGGAGAAGGTTATAATTATGATCAGAATGAAGCTAGTAGTATTAATAGCAATTTTCAGGAAGAATCAGTTGATCATCATTTGCATAATGAACATAGTTACCATCAGGAGGAGCAGATGGTAGATTATGATAGGGTTCATGATATGGTACCTGATGCATTCGTAGCTCATGATGAAGATGAAGAACCAAATATAGATGCAAAAAAGTTTTATGAAATGTTAAATGCGGCGAATCAGCCACTTACAGTGGTTGTAGAGAAGGTCTCTCTAAATTGTCGTTGGCTGCTAGAATGATAAATATTAAAACTGATCACAATCTACCTGAAAATTGCATGAATGAATGGGCAGACTTGTTTAAAGAGTATTTGCCGGAAGACAATGTGTCTGCTGATTCTTATTATGAGATTCAGAAACTGGTTTATAGTCTTGGATTGCCTTCGGAGATGATAGATGTTTGCATCGACAACTGCATGATCTACTGGAGAGATGATGATAAGTTAGAAGAATGTCGATTCTGCAAGAAGCCACGATTAAAGCCACAAGGACGAAGACGTAATAGGATACCGTACCAAAAGATGTGGTACCTACCAATTACAGACAGATCGAAAAGATTGTACCAATCAGAGCAGATTGCTGAAAAGATGAGATCGCATGCCGAGCATACTCAGACGGATGGTGAGATGACTCATCCATCAGATGCAAGAGCCTGGAAATATTTTAACAAAGTACATCCGGATTTCTCTAGCAATAGCCAGAATGTGTATCTCGGATTATGCACATATGAATTTAGTCCATTCGAAATGTTAGGGAGACAATATTCATTGTGGCCAATCTTTTTTACGCCATACAACCTACCACCGGAGATGTGCATGCAACGGGAGTTGCTATTCTTGACTATATTAATACCTGGTCCGAACCATCCAAAACGGTCTCTGGATGTTTTCCTACAACCACTGATAAAAGAGTTGAAGGATTTGTGGTCAACAGGGGTGAGGACATATGACTGCTCAACGAAGACGAATTTTACGATGCGAGCAATGCTTTTGTGGACCATAAGTGACTTTCCTGCATATGGGATGTTGTCTGGATGGACTACACATGGGAGATTAGCTTGTCCATATTGTAATGGAACGAGCGTTTCAACTGAAGAATGGTAGGAAGACAAGTTGGTTCGATTGTCACCGCGATTTCTTCCCATTGGCCATCCGTACCAAAGAAACAAGAAATTGTTTAGGCACAAAAGGGTTGTGAGAGACACTCCTCCTCCATATCTAACTGGAGAACAAATTGAAGCGCAAATCGACTACTACGGAGCTAACGAAACAGTTTGTTGTGGTGGTAATTGACATGTCCCTCGTAATATGCCTGATTTTTACGGTGTTCATCACAACTGGCATAAGAAGAGTATATTTTGGGAGTTGCCATATTGTAAGAATCTTCTTCTGCGCCACAACCTCGATGTGATGCATATAGAGAAATTTTTTTTTGAGAACATCATGAATACAATATTGAATGTCCCAGGGAAGACAAAAGACAAAATAAAATCGAGGTTGGACTTGCCGGATATTTGCTCAAGAAGTGAGTTACATATAAAAAGCAATGGACAAGTTTCTGTTCCGATATTCAGATTGTCTTTAAAAAAAGTCGGTGTTGTTCAACTGGGTGGCATCAGAAGTGAAGTGAAGTTCCCCGATAGGTATGTTTCAAATCTCTTTAGATGTGTTGAAAATGGTCAAAAGTTCTCCGGGATGAAGAGTCATGATTGTCATGTCTTTATGCAATGACTACTTCCCTTTGCATTTGCGGAGCTACTTCTAACAAATGAACATGAAGGACTTGCAGGTAGTTTATTATAACGCAGTAATTTTATAACAGTTTAGTTTGCAATAATATATGACTAACATAATGTGTTTAATTGTTTTTGGAATATACAAGGCATTAGAACATTTTTTAGGGATCTAAGCACACACACTCTTAAAGAAGAAGTCGTGGAACAGCTTCAGCAGAACATTCCCATCTTATTGTGCAACTTGGAGAAGATATTTCCTCCGGGATTTTTTTTATGTCATGGAGCATCTAGCTGTCCACCTCCCATATGAGGCATTGCTTTGTGGACCTGTACAATACGGATGGATGTATCAGTATGAGCGAGCCATGAAATATTTGAAGGGAAAAGCAAAAAACCTCGCAAAAGTTGAAGGTTCTATAATTGCTGGAAGTTTGACGGAAGAAACTTCTCACTTCACATCGTACTACTTTGCGTCAAAAATATGTACCCGGAAAAGAGCTCCAAGAAGATATGATGATGGTGGTGTCGCGCCAACATATGCAGTTGCTGGTGTTCCAGACATCTTTAGCCAGATTGGGCGACTCGGTGGGAAATCAAAAGAGGTTTGGTGGTCGAGTGAAGAAGACGCTCATAGTGCACACACCTATATTCTACTCAATTGCGAGGATCCATTGATGAGTTATTTTGAAGGGTAACATATATGGACACTTCTAAACACATATAAGTATAAATTATATAATTGCCAAAGATTAATTAATATAAAATGTGATTTTACAGCCTATTTGTTTCTCAAGTCGAAGAAACATTCCCAGGTATATCCACAAGTGACGTAGACAAAAGGAAATATCAACACTGTATTAAATGGTTGAAGAATCAGGTATTAACTCAAACTCTTATTTTTTTCAGGTCGATCAAACTTTTTTTTCATACATGATCTGTATTTCAACGTTCTCTTTATTTTTGCAGGTTGATTATGACGACGATACAGATTATCCTAAGTGGTTACACGAGCTAATTCAATCTCCACTTGAAAGGGTCACCACATCACAAATGTATTTCACACGAGGCTATACTTTTCACACATATGAGTATGGTAGACAGCGGGCGACTAGTAAGTATGGAATATGTGTGAAAGGGGAAACAGATATCTACGGGATCTTGACGGAGATTATTGAAGTCGAATTCCCAGGGATATTGAAGCTGAAATGCGTCCTCTTCAAATGTGAATGGTCCGACCCCGTCGTCAACAGAGGTGTTCGGTTTAATAAATTCAGTGTAATTGATGTCAATGGTGGACGAAGGTACAACAATTTTTTTTTTTGCCATACATGAGCAAAATAAATTAATTTCTACGTTTTCTTTATTTTTGCAGTTACAATAAATTCGAGCCTTTCATCTTAGTTTCACAAGCATACCAAGTTAGCTTCCTTCCATACCCTCGGATGAGAGAATCGAGAATAAATTGGTTAGCCGTGATCAAAGTTACACCTCGAGGACGAATCATCAGTGGAGAAGAACTACCATTGCAAGAAGAACAGATAAATGAAGTCGAGGAACCTGAACAAGAAATTGATGACATCCTTCTCATTGATCCGCATAATCATGAGTACGGAGATCTTACCGACGATGCCACGAACGAAGCTGTTGAAGACGAGTTTAATGAAAATGATGATGTTTCTAGTGATGACGAGAATGTCGATGTATCCGATTGGTGTATTTGTTTTTAATAAGATTGATTTTCAGACTTAATGCATGTGATTTGATGGATTTAATCATGAAAAACTATTTATATAATTTGATTTTGTGTAAGGTAATGGGAGCTTGTATTCGAAATAAGAGATTGAGATTATAAGTTAAGGAATTGTGGTTTTAGAATTTGGGGTTTGGAATGGAAAGAATATATTGAGGTTAAAGGGAAGATGGGTTTGGGGTTTGGAATATATGAAGTAGAAGATAAGGAAGATGGGGTTTGGGGTTTCGGATTTTAGGAATTTAAACATAATTCTTGTAATTTTCTCGCAAAATAACGAGGAAATAACGACGAAATTAAAAAATAAAGAACGTGGGACTCGTTAATTCCACGTAAGCAGAAATCGTCGTAAAGACCTCGTAACCGGAAAACGCGGGCCTCGCTATTTCCTCGTAAGTAAAAACACGGGCCTTGCTATTTCCTCGTATATGAACGACCAATCAGGGACTGCCTTTGTAATATTTAAAAAAAGAAGAGGAGAAAGATACTGGAATCACATGTGAGAAGAAACAAGGCGAGACCTACGTAAGTCTATCCTTGTCTCCGCCCATATGTGTTCCAAAATCTTTCTCTCTTTCTTTTTTTTTCAAATCTTTCTAATTTGAGAAGCAAACTGGTGAGTAATTATCTCTGATTTGAGAAGCAAATTGGTGAGTTTATCTTTGATTTGAGAAGCAAACTAGTGAGTATTTATGGAAAATTTCGAAAGGTTTTACGACCAATTAGCTTCGTCTCATTCCTCATAAATTAAAAACGGGCCTTGCTAATTCCTCGTAAATGAACATAATCCTCGCTATTTCCTCGTTAGTTTACGAGGAGCTTATGACGAATCCTAAAAATAAAGAACGCCAGACTCGTTAATTTCAAGTGAGCACAATTCGTCGTAAAGACCTCGTAATAGGAAAACGCGGGCCTCGCTAATTCCTCGTAAATAAAAATGCGGGCGTCGTTAATTCCTCGTTAATCAACGAGGACGTTACGAGGAAACCTGGTCCGAACCATCCAAAAAGGTCTCTGGATGTTTTCCTACAACCACTTATATAAGAGTTGAAGGATTTGTGGTCGACAGGGGTGAGGACGTATGACTGCTCAACGAAGACGAATTTTACGATGCGAGCGATGCTTTTGTTGACCATAAGTGACTTTCCTGCCTATGGGATGTTGTCTGGATGGACTACACATGAGAGATTAGCTTGTCCATATTGTAATGGAACGACAGATGCATTTCAACTGAAGAATGGTAGGAAGACAAGTTGGTTCAATTGTCACCGTTGATTTCTTCCCATTGGCCATCCGTACCGAAGAAACAAGAAATTTTTAGGCACAAAAGGGTTGTGAGAGACACTCATCCTCCATATCTAACTGGAGAACAAATTGAAGCACAAATCAACTACTACGGAGCTAACGAAACAGTTCGTTGTGGTGGTTATTGGCATGTCCCTCGTAATATACCTGATTCTTACGGTGTTCATCATAACTGGCAGAAGAAGAGTATATTTTTGGAGTTTCCATATTGGAAGGATCTTCTTCTGCGCCACAACCGCGATGTGATGCATATAGAGAAGAATTTCTTTGAGAACATCATGAATACAATATTGAATGTCCCAGGGAAGACAAAAGACAAAATAAAATCGAGGTTGGACTTGCCGGATATTTGCTCAAGAAGTGAGTTACATATAAAAAGCAATGGACAAGTTCCCGTCCCGATATTCAGATTGTCTTCAGAAAAAAAAGTCGGTGTTGTTCAACTGGGTGGCATCAGAAGTGAAGTGAAGTTCCCCGATGGTTTAGATGTGTTGAAAAGGGTCAAAAGTTCTCCGGGATGAAGAGTCATGATTGTGATGACTTTATGCAACGACTACTTCCCTTTGCATTTGCGGAGCTACTTCCAACAAACGTACATGAAGCACTTGCAGGTAGTATATTATAACGCAGTAATTTTATAACGGTTTAGTTTGCAATAATATATGACTAATATAATGTGTTTAATTGTTTTTGGAATATACAAGGTATTGGAGCATTTTTTTTAGGGATCTGAGCACACACACTCTTAAAGAAGAAGTCGTGGAACAGCTTCAGCAGAACATTCCCATCTTATTGTGCAACTTGAAGAAGATATTTCCTCCGGAATTTTTTTATGTCATGGAGCATCTAGCTGTCTACCTCCCATATGAGGCATTGCTTCGTGGACCTGTACATTACGGATGGATGTATCAGTATGAGCGAGCCATGAAATATTTGAAGGGAAAAGCAAAGAACCTCACAAAAGTTGAAGGTTCTATAATTGCTGGAAGTTTGACGGAAGAAACTTCTCACTTCACATTGTACTACTTTGCGTCAAAAGTACGTACCCGGAAAAGAGCTCCAAGAAGATATGATGATGGTGGTGTCGCGCCAACATATGCAGTTGCTGGTGTTCCAGACATCTTTAGCCAGATTGGGCGACTCGGTGGGAAATCAAAAGAGGTTTGGTGGTCGAGTGAAGAAGACGCTCGTAGTGCACACACCTATATTTTACTCAATTGCGAGGATCCATTGATGCGTTATTTTGAAAGGTAACATATATGGACACTTCTAAACACATAAGTATAAATTATATAAATGCCAAAGATTAATTAATATTAAATATGATTTTACAGCCTATTTGTTTCTCAAGTCGAAGAAACATTCTCAGGTATATCCACAAGTGACATAGACAAAAGGAAAGATCAACACTGTATTAAGTGGTTGAAGAATCAGGTATTAACTCAGACTCTTAATTTTTTCAGGTCGATCAAACTCTTTTTTCATACATGATCTGTATTTCAACGTTCTCTTTATTTTTGCAGGTTGATTATGACGACGATACAGATTATGCTAAGTGGTTACACGACGTAATTCAATCTCCACTTGTAAACGTCACCACATCACAAATGTATTTCACACGAGGCTATACTTTTCACACATATGAGTATGGTAGACATCAGGCGACCAGTAACTATGGAATATGTGTGAAAGGGGAAACAAATTTCTACGGGATCTTGACGGAGATTATTGAAGTCGAATTCCCAGGGATATTGAAGCTGAAATGCATCCTCTTCAAATATGATTGGTTCGACTCCGTCGTCAACAGAGGTGTTCGGTTTAACAAATTCGGTGCAGTTGATGTCAATGGTGGACGAAGGTACACCAAATTTTTTTTTTGCCTTACATAACCAAAATAAATTAATTTCTACGATTTCTTTATTTTTGCAGGTACAGCAAATTCGAGCCTTTCATTTTAGCTTCACAAGCAGACCAAGTTAGCTTCCTTCCATACCCTCGGATGAGAGAATCGGGAATAAATTGGTTAGTTGTGATCAAAGTTACACCTCGAGAACGAATCATCAGTGGAGAAGAACCATCATTGCAAGAAGAACAAATAAATGAAGTCGAGGAACCTGAACAAGAAATTGATGACATCCTTCTCATTGATCTGCATAATCATGAGTACGAAGATCTTACCGACGATGCCACGAATAAAGCTGTTGAAGACGAGTTTAATGAAAATGATGATGTTTCTAGTGATTTGATGGATTTAATGATGAAAAACTATTTATATAATTTGATTTTGTGTAAGGTAATGGGAGTTTGTATTGGAAATAAGAGATTGAGATTATAAGTTAAGGAATTGTGGTTTTAGAATTTGGGGTTTGGAATGGAAAGAATATATTGAGGTTAAAGGGAAGATGGGTTTGGGGTTTGGAATATATGAAGTAGAAGATAAGGAAGATGGGGTTTGGGGTTTCGAACTTTAGGGTTTTAAACATAATCCTCGTAATTTTCTCGTAAAATAACGAGGAAATAAAGACGAAATTTAAAAATAAAGAACGCGGAACTCGTTAATTCCACGTAAGCAGAAATCGTCGTAAAGACCTCGTAACCGGAAAACGCGGTCTCGCTATTTCCTCGTAAATAAAAACACGGGCCTTGCTACTTCCTCGTAAATGAACGACCAATTAGGGACAGCCTTTGTAATATTTGAAAACAGAAGAGAAGAAAGATACTGGAATCACAGGTGAGAAGAAACAAGGAGAGACCTACGTAAGTCTAGCCTTGTCTCCGCCCACATGTGTTCAACTATCTTTCTCTCCTTTTTTTTTATTCAAATCTTTCTAATTTGAGAAGCAAATTGGTGAGTTTATATTTGATTTGAGAAGCAAACTGGTGAGTATTTATAGGAAATTTCGAAAGGTTTTACGACCAATTAGCTTCGTCTCATTCCTCGTAAATAAAAAAGCAGGCCTTGCTAATTCCTCGTAAATGAACATAATCCTTGCTATTTCCTTGTTAGTTTACGAGGAGCTTATGACGAATCCTAAAATAAAGAACGCGGGACTCGTTAATTCCACATAAGTACAATTAGTCGTAAAGGTCTCGTAATAAGAAAAGCGGGCCTCGCTAATTCCTCGTAAATAAAAACGCGGACATCGCTAATTCCTCGTTAATCAACGAGGACGTTATGAGGAAACAAAACGCGGGCCTCACTAATTCCTCGTAAAGAAAAACACGGCCTCGCTAGTTCCTCGTAACTTTACGAGAAAATTACGACGATTACCAATTTCTTACATATACACGCGAGCTTCTCACTTCCATTTCGTCCTCACTTCCTCTCTCTTTCGTAGCAATGGTACATACTCTCTCTATTTCCTCTCTAATTTGATTAGTTTAGGGTAGATTAGGTGGTTAGTGTAGGGAATTTAGATAGGTTTACTGATTTTATGTTAATTAGTGTTGATTAGGTGGTTAATGTAGGGAATTCAACTAGATTTATAGAATTTTTTATTTATAGAATTTGTTAATTACTGTTGATGTTAATTTTAAAATTTTAATTTTTTTCCACACGATTCGAAAGAACAGACTTACTCCCCATTGCAGAGAGATGTTCGGTGAGCCTGGTAGTCGTTTAGACCCGTCTTCTTCAGCTCCCGGTACTTCGGGTCCGAAGATTGTCCCCGAGACTCAGCCTTCTCAGAGAGTCTCTCGGTCGCCTTCTTCTAGTGCACCATCGTTTTTTCATGTGCCTCCTCCGACGATGCCTCCTCCTGTGCCTCCTCCGATGGCTCATCCGATGCCCGCCGAGATTCATCCCGATTTGATGGTGCCTCCAAGTACTCCTTACTTGCAGTACACTTTCGAGGACCTTCTCGGTCAGCCAGGCTGAGAAGGTTTACCAGTCATAGACCCCGACCGACCGGACGGAACTTTGTGGTATGTTACATTAATTATTATTTTTTAATTCTTTTAAATTTTTTTATAACATTAATAAATAATTTATAATTTAAATTTGTTTTTTTCAGGTTTAGGGTTGACGGATGTCTTGCATCGGACGTAACCGACACGATCAAAGGTTACTTCTCCATGGCACATCCGAACTGGAAAAAGACGCTGATCAACGTCAGAAAGACGTGGTTCAAAACTTAAGCTGTAAGTTACTATTGATTAATTATATACTTTAATTTTTTCATGATTTATATATTTTTTTAAAAACTAATTATTAATTTAATTTTTTTTTTCAGCAAAAATATCATTGGTCCATGGGGGTCAATGAGAGGGTGAAGAAAGCGTTTTACGCGAAGGCGAAAGTTCGCTTGTTGGATACGGTCTCCAACTGGAAGGGTGACTGGATCGTGAAGGGATATGAGCGTGGCAAACCCGCTAAGCTCACCACGGATGTGTGGGATGGTCTCATCCGTTATTGGCGAGATCCTGACGCCATTAGAATCGCCCAGTCTTGCTCTGCCTCCCGTAACACGGGCCGATGCTTCACTCTACGGGCCATAAACCCCACCCCGGTGTCTGTTTGGAAATGGTAATTAAATATTTTATTTAATTATTTCTTTTATATATATATATATATATATATATATATATATATATATATATATATACATTCTAGCTTTCTTAAATGTTTTTTTTTGGCCAAAGAGACGGACAACTCCCGTCTCTTTTGCAACTTTACGAGAGGACCCACCAGAACAAGGTGGGCCACTTTCTAGATGGCAAGTCCGAGCAAATCTTCAACGACTTGGTTGCTCGGGTTGACGACCGCCAGACCCAGCTGACCCAGTAGTCCACCGACGGATTACCCGTCAACTTATCCACACTTGAAGTGGTTAGGATTTACGATGAGGTAAATTTTTTAAAATTTTAATTTTTTTTTATTATTCATTTAATTTAACTTTAAATTTTTACTAACAATATTTATTTTTTGTTTTTAAGGTTGTCCCTAAGAAAATGGGACGTACGTTGGGGATTGGTTCCGTCAACAATGTTCCGAGAGCGACATTGTCTTATGGTCAGAGACGGGATGACGAAGTCACTGAGCTGCATAACGAGTTGGCCTCGACAAAAGCTCGCACTACAAGAAAACGTGTGAGTAACGACTACGATTTACGACTACAAATGTGTAGTCGTAAATTACCTTCGACTTTACGACTAAGTTACGACTACCTGAATGTTCATTGTAACTTAGACATAATTTTTCTACTAATAGTTTTCGTCGCAAATTGGTCGTAAATTAACATCTCGTTTACGACTACACTTTCATGTAGTCGTAAAGTAGTCGTAACTATACGACTAAGAAACATCGATGCTGTACCATCTGATTAACGATCAATTTACGAGGAATGCAGTTGCACATTGGTGGTTATGTTATTATCAAACGTAAATTCGTTGTAAACCCAAAATCGAAATTTCCCTATAAATATGATCTTCTCCCTCATTCTTAAGGTGCACAAAAAAAAACGAGAAAGACTAAAAAAAAAAATTTCTAGAAATATCTATGAGCTTCGGAGTTGGATGTATGTGCATAAAGATTCAAGCAGAAGAGTAACAGAAAAATTTCTCAACGGAGCAGAGATGTTCATGTACCACGCCGGACATACGTCTCTCACACTAGAAACGGGTAAAATGTTTTGTCCCTGCCGTAAATGCAACAATACCAAGTTTGCTGCTAGTGAAACGGTTTGGAAACATATAGTAAATAGAGGATTTACTCCACATTACTATATCTGGTTTAACCACGAAGAAGCTGATACTAGGAATGAAGCTAGTAGTAGTAATCAGGTTGAAAATGTTCGTAACAGAGAGGAACCACATTTACCTTCTGAAAGTTTTAACCCTCAAGAGGAACATATGGTAGATCATGATAGGATGCATGATATGGTTACAGATGCATTTCGTGAAACAAGATCAGTAATAGAGGATGTAGAAAATGTAGAGGGGCCTAATTTGGATGCAAAAAGATTTTATGAGATGCTAGCAGCAGCTAATAACCCAATTTATGAAGGTTGTAGAGAAGGTCTTTCTAAATTATCATTGGCAGCTAGGATGATGATGAATATCAAAATTGATCATAACTTACCTGAAGTTTGTATGGATGCATGGGCTGAGTTGTTTAAAGAGTATTTTCCTGAAGATAATCAGTGTGCTGAATCTTATTATGAGATTCAGAAACTGGTTCACAGCCTTGGTTTACCTTCGGAGATGATTGATGTGTGTATAGACAACTGTATGATATACTGGGGAGAAAATGCAGAATTGTTAGAGTGTAAATTTTGCAAGAAGCCACGATATAAACCGCAAGGACGTGGGCGGAATAGGGTGCCGTACCAGCGGATGTGGTACTTACCTATCAAGGATAGACTGAAGAGATTATATCAATCTGAAAAGACGGCAGCAGCGATGAGATGGCATGCAGAACATACTCAGAAGGAAGGCGAGATCAATCATCCCTCTGATGCAAAAGCGTGGAAACACTTGAATTCGGTGTACCCTGATTTTGCAAGCAACCCCCGCAACGTTTATCTTGGGCTCTGCACAGATGGCTTTAGTCCATTTGGAATGTCTGGAAGACAATATTCGCTTTGGCCAGTTTTCTTAACGCCATACAACCTTCCACTAGAGATGTGTATGGGAAAGGAATTGCTTTTTTTGAGTATATTGATACCTGGGCCAAAGCATCCGAAGAGGTCCCTTCATGTTTTTCTACAGCCTTTGATAGAAGAATTGAAGGAATTATGGTCAATAGGCGTGTAGACATATGATTGTTCAACGAGAACAAACTTTACAATGTGAGCAGTTCTTTTGTGGACCATTAGTGACTTTCCTGCATACGGGATGTTGTCAGGTTGGACGACGCATGGAAGGCTATCTTGTCCTTATTGTATGGGAAGCACAGACGCATTTCAGCTGAAAAATAGTAGGAAGACGTCCTGGTTTGATTGTCATCGGAGATTTCTTCCCATTAATCATCTGTACCGAAGGAACAAGAAATTGTTTCAGTCAAAAAGGGTTGTACGAGACACCGCTCCGCCATATTTATCTGGAGAGGAAATCGAGAAGGATATTGATTACTATGGTGCACAAGACACAGTCAAGAAAGGGGGTAATTGGCATATTACTGCAAATATATATGCTGGTTACGGGACACAGCATAATTGGCAGAAGAAGAGTATATTTTGGGAACTTCCATATTGGAAAAATCTACTTCTACGCCACAATCTTGATGTGATGCATATAGAGAAGAACTTTTTTGACAACATCATCAATACATTGTTGAACGTCCCCGGGAAGACAAAAGATAACAAGAACTCAAGGTTGGATTTGCTTGCATTATGTTATAGGATTGAGCTGCATATTAGAAACGATGGGAAAATTTCGGTTCTCATTTTTAGATTGTCAGCAGAAACAAAAGCAGCGTTGTTCAAGTGGGTGGCATCAGATGTGAAGTTTTCTGATGGATATGTTTCAAATCTATCAAGATGTGTTGATCAGCAAGGACATAAGTTTTCAGGGATGAAGAGCCATGACTGTCATGTGTTTATGCAACGACTTCTACCATTTGCATTTGCGGAGTTGCTTCCAAAAAATGTTCACGAGGCACTTGCAGGTAACAAATAAAGCTATTATTACTTCTTCTTGGAAAAAAACTTATGAAAAGTATCTTACGTTGGCTTGTACATTTGCAGGCATCGGAAATTTTTTCAGAGATCTTAGAGCACGCACCTTAAATGTAGATGTCATCAGACAACTTGATGAGAATATCCCGATCTTGATGTGCAACTTGGAGAAGATTTTTCCTCTGTCATTTTTCGACGTCATGGAACATCTAGTTGTCCACCTTCCGTACGAGGCATTGCTTCGTGGACCTATTCATAACGGATGGATGTATCCTTACGAGCGAGGCATGAAATATTTGAAAGGGAAAGCCAAAAATCTGGCTAGGGTGGAAGGTTCAATAGTTGCTGGGAGTTTGAATGAGGAAACATCTCACTTCACGTCGTACTACTTTGGGTCCCAAGTCCGAACACAGAAAACGACTACGAGCAGATATGATGATGGTTGTGTTATGCCGACATAAATTGCTGAAGATGTTCCAGACATATTCTGTCAGATTGGACGTCTAGGTGGGAAATTGAAAAAAGTTTGGTGGTCGAGTGAATATGATGCTCACAGTGCCCACACATATATACTTCTTAACTGCGAGGAGATTGAGGCATTTGAAAGGTAATTAAAATTAATTTGGCCGTTACATATTTTTACCACACACATATATATATATATATATATATATATATATATATATATATATATATATATATATATATATATATATCACTACAAGAAAACACATGCTTAACGAGGAAATTTAACGAGGAAAAACAATCCTCGTAAATTTACGTCGATTTTACGAGGAACTTACGTGGAAAATTAAAGTCATCGTTATTTCCTCGTAACGTAACGACAAAAGTGTTTCGTCGTAAAGTGGATGTAATTTGACGAGTATTTTACGAGGGAAAACTATTTCCTCGTAAATACGAGGTAAACTTTGCGTGTTATTTACGAGGAAATAGTTTACGTGTATTTAGCGAGGAAATTTTGAATCCACCAACTTTGTAGGTGTTACACGTTTTTTTTTGCCACCTAATTAATTTTCGTCGTAATTCATAGGAAAATTACAACTACCAGATTCGAAATTTCCTATAAATATGGATGTTTGAACATCATTTTAAACACACCAACAACAAAAAACGTGAAGAAAAAAAAATGGCTGGCTCCGGGACTATTTACGAGTTGCGGAAGTGGATGTATATGCATAGAGATGCTAACGGGAGAGTGACGAAAGAATACCTTGCGGGTCTGGAGACATTTATGCATCAAGCAGATTCAACACCGCTCGCCCAAGAAAGTGGTAAGATGTTCTGTCCTTGTCGGAAATGCAACAATTCGAAACTGGCAAACCGTGAAAATGTTTGGAAGCATTTAATAAATAGAGGTTTCACGCCAAATTACTATATCTGGTTTCAACATGGAGAAGGTTTTAATTATGATCAGAATGAAGCTAGTAGTAGTAATAGCAATTTTCAGGAAAAAGAACCGGTTGATCATCATTTGCATAATGAACATAGTTACCATCAGGAGGAGATGGTAGATTATGATAGGGTTCATGATATGGTAGCTGATGCATTCGTAGCTCATGATGAAGATGAAAAACCTAATATAGATGCAAAAAAGTTTTACGAAATGTTAAACGCGGCGAATCAACCACTTTACAGTGGTTGTAGAGAAGGTCTCTCTAAATTGTCGTTAGCTGCTAGAATGATGAATATTAAAACTGATCACAATCTACCTGAAAGTTGCATGAACGAATGGGCGGACTTGTTTAAAGAGTATTTGCCGGAAGACAATGTGTCTGCTGATTCTTATTATGAGATTCAGAAACTGGTTTATAGTCTTGGGTTGCCTTCGGAGATGATAGATGTTTGCATCGACAACTGCATGATCTATTGGGGAGATGATGAGAAGCTAGAAGAATGTCGATTCTGCAAGAAGCCACGATTCAAGCCGCAAGGACGGGGACGTAATAGGGTACCGTACCAAAGGATGTGGTACCTACCAATTACAGACAGATTGAAAAGATTGTATCAATCAGAGCAGACTGCTGGAAAGATGAGATGGCATGCCGAGCATACTCAGACGGATGGTGAGATGACTCATCCATCAGATGCAAGAGCCTGGAAACATTTCAACAAAGTACATCCGGATTTCGCTAGCAATATCCGGAATGTGTATCTCGGACTATGCACAGATGGATTTAGTCCGTTCGGAATGTCAGGGAGACAATATTCATTGTGGCCAGTCTTTCTTACACCATACAACCTGCCACCGGAGATGTGCATGCAACGGGAGTTGCTATTCTTGACCATATTAATACCTGGTCCGAACCATCCAAAAAGGTCCCTGGATGTTTTCCTACAACCACTGATAAAAGAGTTGAAGGATTTGTGGTCAACAGGGGTGAGGACGTATGACTGTTCAACGAAGACGAATTTTACGATGCGAGCGATGCTTTTGTGGACCATAAGTGATTTTTCTGCCTATGGGATGTTGTCTGGATGGACTACACATGGGAGATTAGCTTGTCCATATTGTAATGGAACGACAGATGCGTTTCAACTGAAGAATGGTAGGAAGACAAGTTGGTTTGATTGTCACCGTCGATTTCTTCCCATTGGCCATCCTTACCGAAGAAACAAGAATTTGTTTAGGCACAAAAGGGTTGTGAGAGACACTCCTCCTCCATATCTAACTGGAGAACAAATTGAAGCGCAAATCGACTACTACGGAGCTAACGAAACAGTTCGTTGGGGTGGTAATTGGCATGTCCCTCGTAATATGCCTGATTCTTACGGTGTTCATCACAACTGGCACAAGAAGAGTATATTTTGGGAGTTGCCATATTGGAAGGATCTTCTTCTGCGCCACAACCTCGATGTGATGCATATAGAGAAGAATTTCTTTGAGAACATCATGAATACAATATTGAATGTCCCAGGGAAGACAAAAGACAACATAAAATCGAGGTTGGACTTGCCGGATATTTGCTCAAGAAGCGAGTTACATATTAAAAGCAATGGACAAGTTCCCGTTCCGATATTCAGATTATCTTCAGAAAAAAAGTCGGTGTTGTTCAACTGGGTGGCATCAGAAGTGAAGTTCCCTGATGGGTATGTTTCGAATCTCTCTAGATGTGTTGAAAAGGGTCAAAAGTTCTCCGGGATGAAGAGTCATGATTGTCATGTCTTTATGCAACGACTACTGCCCTTTGCATTTGCGGAGCTACTTCCAACAAACGTACATGAAGCACTTGCAGGTACGTAGTGTATTATATCACAATAATTTACAAAATAATATATGACTAACAATGTGTTTAATTTTTTTTGGAATATAAAAGGCATTGGAGCATTTTTCAGGGATCTGAGCACACGCACTCTTAAAGAAGAAGTTGTGGAACAGCTTCAGGAGAACATTCCCATCTTATTGTGCAACTTGGAGAAGATATTTCCTCCCGGATTTTTTGACGTCATGGAGCATCTAGCTGTCCACCTCCCATATGAGGCATTGCTTCGTGGACCTGTACATTACGGATGGATGTATCAGTATGAGCGAGCCATGAAATATTTGAAGGGAAAAGCAAAGAACCTCGCCAAAGTTGAAGGTTCTATAATTGCTGGAAGTTTGACGGAAGAAGTTTCTCACTTCACATCGTACTACTTTGCGTCAAAAGTACGTACCCGGAGAAGAGCTCCAAGAAGATATGATGATGGTGGTGTTGCGCCAACATATGCAGTTGCTGGTGTTCCAGACATCTTTAGCCAGATTGGGCGACTCGGTGGGAAGTCTAAAGAGGTTTGGTGGTCGAGTGAACAAGACGCTCATAGTGCACACACCTATATTCTACTCAATTGCGAAGATCCATTGATGCATTATTTTGAAAGGTAACATATATTGACACTTCGAAACACATATAAGTATAATTAATTGTATAATTGCGAGAGATTCATTCCTATAAAATGTGATTTTACAGCCTATTTGTTTCTCAAGTAGACAAAAGGAAAGATCAACACTTCATTATGTGGTTGCGGAATCAAGTATTAACTCAAACTCTTTTCTCATACATGATCTGTATTTCATTAACATTCTCTTTATTTTTGCAGGTTGATTATGACGACGACGATGCAGATTATCCTAAGTGGTTACACGAAGTAATTCAATCTCCACTTGTAAAGTTCACCACATCACAAATGTATTTCACACGAGACTATACTTTTCATACATATGAGTATGGTAGACAGCGGGCGACCAGTAACTATGGAATATGTGTGAAAGGGAAAACAGATTTCTACGGGATCTTGACGGAGATTATTGAAGTCGAATTTCCAGGGATACTGAAGCTGAAATGCGTCCTCTTCAAATGTGAATGGTTCGACCCCGCCGTCAACAGAGGTGTTCGGTCTAACAAATTCGGTGTAGTTGATGTTCGGTACAACAAATTCGAGCCTTTCATCTTAGCTTCACAAGCAGACCAAGTTAGCTTCCTTCCATGCCCTCGGATGAGAGATTCAGGTATAAATTGGTTAGCAGTGACCAAAGTTACACCTCGAGGACGAATCATCAGTGGAGAAGAACCACCATTACAAGAAGAACAGATAAATGAAGTCGAGGAACCTGAACAAGAAATTGATGACATGCTTCTCATTGATCCGCATAATCACGAGTACGAAGATCTAACCGATGATGCCACAGACGAAGCTGTTGAAGACGAGTTTAATGAAAATGATGATGTTTCTAGTGATGACGAGAATGTCGATGTATCCAATTGATGTATTTGTTTTATGAATAAGATGAGGGAGTTTGTTTTATGAATAAGATAATGTGGGGTTTGTTTTATGAATAAGGTAATGTGGGAGTTTGTTTTATGAATAAGCAAATGTGGGAATTGTGGTTTGGAATGGAAATAAAGATGGGGTTTGGAATATATGAAGTAGAAAATAAGGAATATGGGGTATGGGGTTTGGGGTTTCGGATTCTAATGATTTAAACATAACGCGCTCGTTAATTCCACGTAAGCACAAATCTTCGTTAAGGACTCGTAAGCCAACGAGGAAATAACAACGAAATATTAAAATAAAGAACGCGGGGCTCGTTAATTCCACGTAAGCAAAAATCGTCGTAAAGACCACGTATACGAAATCGTCGTAAATTCCACGTAAGCAGAAATCGTCGTAAATACCTCGTAAGCCAACGAGGAAATAACGACGAAATTTAAAAATAAAGATGGAGTTTGGAATATATGAAAATAAGGAATATGGAGTGTGGGGTTTGGGGTTTGGGGTTTTGGGGTTTCAGGTTTGAGGTTTGGGGTTTGGAATATAGGGTTTGGGGTTTGGGGTTTCAGGTTTGGGGTTTGGGGTTTGGGTTTTGGGGTTTAGAGGTTTCGGGGTTTGAGGTTTGGGGTTTGGGGTTTCAGGTTTGGGGTTTGGGGTTTCAGGTTTGGGGTTTGGGGTTTAGAGGTTTCGGATTATAGGAATTTAAACATAATACTCGTTAATTCCACGTAAGCAGAAATCGTCGTAAACACCATGTAAAAGGATTTAAACAAAACACTCGTTAATTCCACGTAAGCCCAAATCGTCGTAAAGACCACGTTGGATGAAATCATCGTAAATACTACGTTGGATGAAATCGTCGTAAATACCTCGTAGTGTAAAAACTAGAAAAAAAAAGGAAAAGGAGAAAAATACCAGATTAACATGTGGCAAGACTTCCAGCAATTATAATACGTAAGTCTCGCCCACATGAATTCTAATATCTTCTCCTTTTCCTATTTTTTCAAATATTTATAATTTGAATATGATTTTGCTGAGGAATGTGATTTGAGATAGGGTGTGATTTGGGAGCTTGTGTGTGGTTTGAGAATGAGAGTTGTGGGTATATTTATAGGAAAGCAAGACTCGTTAATTCCACGTAAGCAAAATCGTCGTTAATACCTCGTATATAAAAACACGGGCCTTTGTGATTCCTCGCAACTTCCTCGTAATGAAAAACACGGGCCTTTGTAACTGCTCGCTATTTCGTCGTAACCTTACGACGAATTTGCGACGATATGTAATCTTATATATACCTCCGAGCGCTCACTCTTTCTTTCCTCTCTACTTCCTCTCCACTTCCTCTCCATTTCGTAGCAATAGTAAGCCTCTCTAATTCCTCTCTAATTTGGTTAGTTTAGGATAGATTAGGTGGTTAGTGTAGGGAATTTAGATAGGTTTACGGATTTTATGTTATTTAGTGTTCATTAGGTGGATAATGTCGGGAAATATACTGTTGATGTTAATTTTAAAAATTTAATTTTTTTTCAGGTTCGAAAAGGAAGACTTACTGCCCATTACAGAGAGATCTTCGGTGAGCCGGGTAGTCGTTTAGACCCGGCCTCTTCTTCAGCCCCCGGTTCTTCGGGTCAGGAGACTGTCCCCGAGACTCAGTACACTCAGAGAGTCTCTGGGTTTACTTCTTCTAGTGCACCATCGGCTCCTCATATGCCTTCCCCGATGGCTCATCCGACGATGCCTCCTCCTGTGCCTCCTCCGATGGCACCTCCAATGGCCGCCGATATTCATCCCGATTTGATGGTGCCTCCGAGTGCTCCTTACTCGCAGTACACTGTAGAGGACATTCTCCGTCTGCCAGGCAGAGAAGGTTTACCAGTCATCGACCCCGACCAACCGGACGGAACTTTGTGGTATGTTGCATTAATTTTTTTTTAATTCGTTTAAAATTCTTTTATAACATTAAAAAATAATTTATATTTTAAATTTGTATTTTCCAGGTGGGGGGTTGACGGATGTCTTGCATCGGACGTAACCGATACGATCAAATGTTACTTCTCCATGGCACATCCGAACTGGAGTAAGACGCCTCACTACGTCAGAAAGACGTGGTTCAAAATTTACGTTGTCAGTTTCTATTAATTAATTATATATACTTTAATTTTTTCATGATTTATATATATACTTTCTAAAAAACTAATTGTTAATTTTTTTTTCCAACAGCAAAAATATAATTGGGCCTTGGGGATCATTGAGAGGGTGAGGAAGAAGTTTAACGCGAAGGCGAAAGTTCGCTTGTTGGACACGGTGTCCAACTGGAAGGGTGACTGGATCGTGAAGGGGTATGAGCGTGGCAAACCCGCTGAGCTCACCACGGATGTGTGGGATGGCCTCATCTGTTATTGGCGCCTTCCTGATTCCATTAGAATCTCCCAGGCTTGGTCTAACTCCCGTAACACGGTCGATGAGCACGGTAACGGGCCGATGCTTCACACTACGGGCCAAAAACTCCACGCCGGTGTCCGTTTGGAAATGGTAATTAAATATTTTATGAAATAAATTTTTTAATATATATATTTTATTCTAACTTTCTTAAATGTTTTTTAGGCCAAAGAGACGGGACATCTCCCGTCTCTTATGGAACTTTACGAGAGGACCCACAAGAACAAGGCGGGCGTATTTGTAGATGGCAAGTCCGAGCAAATCTACAACGATATGGTTGCTCGGGTTGAAAACCGCCAGACTCAGCTGACCCAGCAATCTACCGACGGATTACCCGTCACCTTATCCACACTTGAAGTGGATAAGATTTACGAGGAGGTAAATTTTCAAAAATTTTAATTTTTTATTATTCATTTAATATAACTTTAAATTTTTACTAACAATATTTATTTTTTGTTTTTAAGGTTGTCCCTAAAAAAAGGGACGGACGTTGGGGATTGGTTCCGTCAACGATGTTCCGAGAGCGACATCGTCTTATGGTCAGCGACGGGATGATGAAGTCACTGAGCTGCGTAGAGAGTCCGCTCAGCTGCGTAACGAGTTGGCCACGACAAAATCTCGTATGGGTGGAGTCGAGGGCTTCTTGGACGTTATAGCGGCCACAAATCCGGAATGGGAGTCCATGTTGAGGAACATGCGACAACAACATCCCATTCGAGGCGAGTCATCCGACGTACATAACGAGGAGGATGTTACGAGGAGGAGTGATGAATTCTACCAGGCGATGAACGACCCTTAGTTTTTTTTTCCGGTTGTTGTATTATAAATTCAAAAATTATTTGTATATAAAATATTTTCATATTGATTTATTTTTATTTTAAATTTTAATTTTATTAATAAATTAAATAATTTTAATTATTTTTTAATTAGATTTTTAAATTCTGTAAAATAATAAAAACGAAGTAAATTCGTAGCTAATGTACGACCTATTTACGTGGAAACCTTACGAGGAAATGACGAGAAATAATAAACGAGTATTTTACGAGAAAACATTTACGAGGAAATAACGAGGAAAGATAAACGAGTATTTTACGAGGAAATCCTTTCGTGGTCGTTACATGTATTTTGCGAGGAAACACTTTCAAGGTATTTACGTGTAGTTTACGAGGAACTCGTTTCGAAGTATTTACGAGGAAATATAGCAACCTCCTTACGTGGAATATTGACGTGGTCTTTACGATGAAATGATCTATTTCGTCTTTACGACGAAATATATTCCTCGCTAAGTTACGACGAATTAGCGAGGAAATATGTTTTACGACAGATGAGTAACGAGCAAACGTGGTTCCTCGCTAATTCGTCGTAAAGCCTCTTTTACGACGAACTCACGAGGAAAACCGCCCTCGTTAAGATTATGTTTTCTTGTAGTGCATATATATATATATATATATATATATATATATATATATATATATATATATATATAGTACTCTTTAATGATATATATATATATATATTGGCATAAAACAGCGATTTCGTTGCCCAAGTCGAAGAAAATATATCAGGGATATCAACCAATGATCTCAACAAAAGGAAAGACCAACATTTTGTGAAGTGGTTGAAAACGCAGGTATACACATCACAATATAATATTTAAGGTTGATTATGAAGTTATATATTTATATATATATATATATATATATATATGTTGATCCAGGTTGATTATGATGATCCATTCTATCCTGAGTGGTTTCACAAAATGTTACAAGGTCCGGTCGCTAAGGTCACCACAGCATCAATGTATTTCACACGAGGCTACACTTTTCACACTTACGGATATGGAAGTCGGCGAGCAACAATGAACTATGGAGTATGTGTGAAAGGTGAAACTGATTTCTATGGAATTTTACAAGAGATCATCGAAGTAGAGTTCCCCGGCCTGGTGAAGCTGAAATGCGTTCTCTTCAAATGTGACTGGTTTGACCCCACCGTCAATAGAGGTGTTCGGTATAGCAATTTTGGAGTTGTTGATATAAATGCTACACGGAGGTACAACAAATTTGAACCCTACATATTGGCATCTCAAGCAGACCAAGTTTGTTTTATTCCATATCTGAGGATTAGACAATCTGGAATATCTTGGTTAGCCGCTATAAAAGTTACACCTTGGGGTCGAGTCTTGATTGATGAACAACCACCTTTACAAGAAGATACCGTAAATGAAGTAGAAGTACCAGAGCAAGCTACAAATGATATCTTACTTGTTGATCCATACAACCAGGGATATGAAGAAATTCCAGACGATGCAACAGACGAAGCCCACGAAGATGAATTTGAAGAAAACGATGAAGTGGATGATGTTTCTGATGATGAGTGATCGAGTTTCTATTGTATTATTAAACACTTTGTATCACATATAATATTTATATAACTTATCCGATCATGTTTGTTCAATTAGGATGTTTGAGGTTTGGGGTTAGGGGTTTGGGGTTTGGAAGTGTATAACTTATGATGTTTGTGATTTGGGGTTTGGGGTTTCGGTTTTAGGGTTAAAACAAAAATCAAAGTTAATTAGTCGTAAGTTACGACTCTCTTACGACTAGTCTAAAAGATAACGAAGCTAAGTAGTCGTAAATTACGACTCTCTTACGACTAATCTAAAAGATAACGAAGCTAAGTAGTCGTAACTTACTACTCTTTTACGACTAGTCTAAAATATAACAAAGCTAAGTAGTCGTAAATTACTACTCTCTTACGACTAGCCTAAAAGATAACGAAGCTAATTAGTCGTTACCTACTTCTAATTTTCGACTAAATGAAAACCAGACGACGCTTATTAGTCGTAACGCCTCCGGCAGTTTCCTATAAAAGCTCACCACATTGCTCCCCAAATCAAACACAATTCCAAACCAATTTCTTCATCAAATCATAAAGATTTGAATAAAAAAAAGAAGGAGAAGAAAGATCCTAGAAAACATGTAGTTGGAGACAAGGCAAAACTTACGTATGTTTTACGAGGGTTTCGCTTTGTCTCTTTCCACCTGTATTTCTAGTATCTTTCTTCTCTTTTTTTTTTTATTCAAATTTTCGATTGTAGTCCCTAGTTAGTCGTAAAGACTGCGTCCCTTATTGGTCGTAATTGTACGACTGATTTACGACCACTAGTATCTGATTCGTCGTAATGTACGACTTATTTACGACTACTAGTATCTGATTGGTCGTAAAAAAAGTAGTCTCTCATTGGTCGTTATTAACCTTGGTCCCATTAGTTGTAAACTTACGACTTATTTACGACTGCTCGTCTCTCATTACTCTATATATACACAGACCTCGCGAAGCCATTTAGTTGCTCATTACCCACTCTCTAACAACGACCTCCCATCTCTCTCTAGGTTTTTTTTTTTTTTTAAGATTTAGGTGGTTAGTTAGTTTAGGTTTGGAATTAGTTTAGGTTTGGAAATAGTTTAGGATGGAATTATATTAGGATGAAGTTAGATTATGATCAAATTAGAATAGTTTTAGATTATTTTTATATAATCAATTTGAATTGTTTATAACCATGTATTTTTTATATTTGTTTTTTTTTTCAGATTGACGATATTGCTATGGCTAGCGGTAGACAGAGAATTAAGAACCTTACGCCTAGAAACTCTTACGCGAGTAACTTTCTTCCACAGTCGAATCCATCAGCTTCTACTTCCGGCACTGCATCCGGCCAAGAGAATGTGCCTGATAGCCAATATGTCGAGCCGTATGTGCCTCCACAGGCATATGACCCTGAAGCTTACTTTCCGCGGTTCGATGACCCTGCTCAATTCTTTCCCCAGTACGATGAGCCTCCACAGCAGCCTCAGAATGAGCAGCATCATCCTCCACACAATCCTCAGCAGCAGTCCACCGCACCCGAAGCAGCTCCGGCTCCTGCATTTGTTCATCCATATTTGATGGTGCTACCGAATGCACCATATGCAAGATATACAGTGGAAGACCTTCTCCAGATGCCGGGACGAGAAGGTTTACGAATCATCAACCCAGATCGACCACCACACACTTACTGGTAATTTTTAATTTATTAAAGTTTTAATTGCATTTAAATATATATACTAATTATACAATTGCTCTAAATATATATATGTATTCTTTCAAATTTTGTAGGTTTTCGACGGACAATTGTGTGGGACAGAGCGTTGGAGATATCATCAGGGCAAACTTCCGGGAAGCACATCCAAACTGGTCTCTTACACCTGACCACGTTCGGAGGACTTGGTTCAAGTGCTTCGCGGTTAGTTTTAAATATCATTTTTTATTGTTTATTTTAAAAACTAATTATTTTTTTAATTTAATTTTTTTTATTGTAGCAAAAATGGAATTGGTCCATTGTTGTCAACGAAAAGGTGAAGGAAGAGTTCTACAAAAAGGCGATGGTTCGCCTAAAGAACATTGTTGGTGATTTGAAGGAGAAGTGGAGGGTTTTGGGGGACGACGCAAAAGAAACATACCTCAGCAATGACGTTTGGAAGGGCTTGAAGGCTTATTGGAATTTGCCGAAGTCAGTTCAGAGGTCTCTCACTTGCTCTACGGCTCGGTTGACCCGCGATGATGATGGTAACCTGCCAGTACCTCATACTTCCGGACAGATTCCACACACTGGAAGGGCACTACAAATTGTAAGTCTTCGATCTTTCTTAATTTTTATTAAATATATATTAATTGACTATTTATTTAATGCGTGAGTTTAATTTAAATTTTTTTTTATACAGGCTGCCCAAGAAGGAGCACCGCCATCTCTGGCCCGAATTTACAAGACGACACACCAGCATTCTGATGGCACCTTCTCGCATCCTCGAGCAGAGAGGATCTACAACACTGTTGAGGTTCGCATCCAGGAGGTCCAGACTCAGTTGTCGCAAAAAAAATCCGGAAGGTGCACCGGTCCAGCTGTCCACCGTCGAACAAGACAATTTTTTTGAGCAGGTTAAAAATTTGATCTCTTAAATATATATGTTTATTTACATTTTTTATTCTTTAAGTTAGTTTTACATATGTACTAATTAAATATCTATTTATTATTTGAAGGTTGCCCCGAAGAAAAGGGGACGTATTATCGGGATCGGGTCTGTCAACGATGTCCCGAGGGCAAGAGCTGAACACGCTGCAAGAATGGAAGAAGAATCTTCTCTCCATAGGGATTTGACTGCGGCCAAAGAAGTCATAGCTGACCACAGGGACAAATTTGCATTAATGGCAAATATTTTCGATTTGATGATAGAGACAACCCCAAACATCAACTCGGCTCTTGCCGCTAGGTGGCAGTCTCTACGTCCAAGCTTTGTCCCCGAGCCCATTCCGGCAGAGCAGACAGATTTAAAGCGACGTGCGGATGAGCATAGCTCCGACCTCTTCGACGAAATAAACCTTAACACTTAGCTTTTTTGGTTTTAGTTAATTAATATTATGAATGTTTTATATTATGGATACTATTATGTTTCTGAATGTTAGATATTTTCTTTTAATTTTATCAAATTTTAAAAATTAAAATCAAAATAAATTTAAATATTTGATTTTAATTAATATATTAAATTTGTAATCAAATACAAAATTCTAAAATAAATAAATAAAAGGCTTAATTTACGACCAATGAACATCTAACGTCGATGTAAAGTAGTCGTTATATTACGACTAATAAACATCAACATAGAAGCAAATTGGTCGTAATTTACGACCTATATACATCTAATTCGCGAGACGTAAATGTGCGTTACATGTACGACTAATTCTTTTACGTTGAACTTACGACTAATTTACTTAGTCGTACATTTACGTATGCTTTACGACTAAAGTTTTTAATCGTAACTTTACGACTAATATACCTCGAATAATTATTTACGACCAGCTTCTAACGACCAATCGTGTTTCGAAGCTTTTTGGTCGTAAAGCCTCTATTACGACCAATAGACTACTAATACTGTAGTCGTTAAGCTCCTGTTTTCTTGTAGTGTCGTATGGGTGGAGTCGAGGGCTTCTTGGACGTTATAGCGGCCACAAATCTGGAATGGGAGTCCATGTTGAGGAACATGCGACAACAACATCCCAGGTGAAGTGAAGAAGTGAAGAATTCTACCAGGTGATGAACGACTCTTAGTTCTTTTTTTTCCGGTTGTTGTATTATAAATTCAAAACTTATTTATATATAAAATATTTTTGTATTGATTTTTATTTTAAATTTTAATAATAAATTAAATAATTTTAATTATTTTTTTAATTATATTTTTAAATTCTGTAAAATAAAAAAACGAAGTAAATTCGTAACTAAATTACGACTTATTTACGTGGAAAGTTTACGAGGAAATGACGAGGAAGGTTAAACGAGTATTTTACGAGGAAGCACTTTCGAAGTATTCCGTATATTTTACGAGGAAATACTTTAGAGATATTTATGTGTAGTTTACGAGGAACTCCTTTCGAGGTATTTACGAGGAAATATAGCGACCTCCTTACGTGAAATAATTATGTGGTCTTTATGACGAAATGATGTACTTCGTCTTTTTGACGAAATGTTTTCCTCGCTAAGTTACGACGAATTGGCGAGGAAATATGCGTTACGACGAACGAGTAACGACGAAACGTGTTTCCTCGCTAATTCCTCGTAAAGCTTCTTTTACGACGAACTCACGAGAAATACCGCCGTCGTTAATCCCATGTTTTCTCGTAGTGTAAGAACCAAACCGATTATGTTCACTCCTTTCCTATCACGTTTTATTGTAACTTACTTTCGTTATAATAATCTTATCTTACGTTCAAAATCATTGGTAAAGGGGAAAAATGAACACTTACATAAATTTGGTTTTAAAATACCACATAGCGAACAATATATGATCAAGTCTTGCGTTATCTCCAATATTAAGATAGCGATATTTCTCTTTAATTAATTACATCCACCTTTCATTGTGGAAATTTTCTTTTCTTGCTTTTCATACCCACGACGACATCTTCCCCATAATAGAAAATAATTAACGTAACACAAAGATAAAATAAATTCTATATTTCAACTCTTCGTTTGGTCCTACTTAAGACCTAACTGATTTTTCCGCTACCACCCGTAAACGCAGCTTTTACGGTTGGTAGCGGTTGACAGCGTTTCGAAACAATCTTACAAACCGCTACAAATCGCTTCAAACCGCTACAAATCGCTTCAAACCGCTCTAAACTTCTTAAAATCAAAAGCTGGTTCCAGCTAGCGTTTGCGGTTGCGGACGGTTGCGGGAGGATAACTTTTTTCTTTTTTTACAAAAACCATATAAATACAAAAATAAAAATATTCAATAAAATTTTTAAATTGGAATTATAAAAATACTAATATATATATTATACTTTAATTAATATTATAAAATTTTAAAATAAAAATATTTTCTATAATTTTAAAATTTTAAAACTATAATTTTCTAAATATAATTTTCATATTTATTATAATATTATGATTTTTGATATTTTTATAATTATATAAAATGTAAATATTGTTAATTTATTATTTAACCGCTGCTGTATTTGGTAGTTAACCAGTCATAAGTATCCCGCAAACGCACCAATTTCTAACCGCATAACCAGTCGTACAAATCTCTTAAAACCGCTAGAAACCGTAACCACTCGTATCCGCAGACTCCTGCAGCCGCAACCGCAACCGCAACCGCTGCGTTTTGAAACAGTCAGGCCCTTAATGTGTGTAACTCAAAACGTGTTAGTTTTTTTTTCATGTGTCAACGATCAAGATGTGTTAACACGATAAAAGGAGCGAGCATAAAGCGTTTTGGGGTGGCAAACGCGCCGCAACGTAATAATGCTTCACACGATTCGAAACCAGAAACATACAAAACGCAAACGCATATTATGGCTCTTTAACCCTTTTGAGCTGATGAGAAATCACCAAAAAGGCCAAAGCCCAGGATAATATGTTAAGATAATATTCCTATCAGTTGGCTGTAGGAAAATGTGTATAAAAATACCCATGAACAAAGCAAGGCGTTACTTAGAGACAACAAAAACACCAATATGATGAAGAACGGTCTGCTAATCATAGTATGCATTTTCTTGGCTATAGGAACATGTGGAGGTCCTTTGTTAACTCGTCTCTACTACACCAAAGGCGGATCACGAATCTGGTTCATGAGCTTTCTTGCAACCGCAGGGTGTCCAATCATACTCATCCCTCTCTATGTCTCCTTCCTCCGCCGCAGCAACCGCAACCACAACAACTCCGAAACCGCAGAAAAAGCTAAGGTTTTCGTCATGGAAACTCCTCTCTTCATCGCATCCATCTTTATCGGGTTGCTCATTGGACTTGACAACTACTTATACGCATATGGTTTAGCTTACCTGCCCGTTTCCACATCATCACTCATTGTGGGAACTCAGTTAGCGTTCAATGCGATCTTTTCTTTCTTGATGGTCAAGCAAAAGTTCACTCCGTTCTCTATAAACGCCGTCGTTTTGTTGACGGTCGGTACAGGAGTCCTGGCCTTGCATACCGACGGAGACAGGCCGGCTGACGTCAGCAAGAAGGAGTATGTGGTTGGGTTCTTGTTGACTTTGATTGCAGCTGTTCTCTACGCTTTTTTAATGCCGCTCGTTGAGCTTACTTACAAGAAAGTTCGACAAGAAATCACTTTCACACTTGTGCTCGAGATGCAGATGGTCATGTGCTTCGCTTCTACTTGCTTCTGTCTCGTTGGGATGGTTGTAAAAGGCGACTTCAAGGTCAAACAAAAATTCGTATCTTTTATGGTCTTTTTTCTTTCGAATAAGTGACTCTTTGGAATGATCTTGATTGAGAAAATATCTAAAAATCAGAGTTTAGTTAAGTAAATTTTGATGCAAACCCTAATAACTTGAATTTTCTTGGATTTCGTATTTTAAATTGTAGGTTCCTTTTGTTTTCATAATATATCAAGAAATTAGTACGGAATTTCAAAATAATAAGGAATATAGTAATTAGTAAATGAAAAAAAATCCAAAAAGATATATTTCCTCCATTTGAAGATTTTTATGTTATAAAGTATCTATTTTACAAAAAAAAAAGATGTTTACCCCTCCTATTTTTATCACCCAGAAAAATTTGAAGTATAGCAATCAATAAAAAAACAAGGATATAATTATAACTGTAAATTGTTTTTTAATATGTGTGAAAAAGCTAAAATCATCACCTGAGTTACCAAAAAAAAAATCATTAGCAGAATAAATGCAAAGAAATGTAAGAAAAACTAGATATTCAAATCATTCACTGTGTAACGCATTTTGGATATATTTATGATTGTAGGCTATACCAAGAGAAGCAAGAGAGTTCATGATCGGAAGCTCCTTGTTTTACTACACGTTGATTGTGGTCATAGGGATAGTATGGCAATGCTTCTTCTTAGGAGCCTTAGGGGTTGTGTATTGTGCGTCGTCTCTAGCTTCTGGTGTTTTCGTCAGTGTTCTTCTTCCGGTGACGGAAGTTTTGGCCGTCGTATGTTTCCGAGAGAAGTTTAAGGCGGAGAAAGGTGTTGCCCTCCTTCTCTCTCTTTGGGGATTTGTCTCTTACTTCTACGGTGAGTTTAAATCCGGTAAGAAAGTTATCGATAGTCCTCAGTCTCCAGGAACAGAACTGCCTCCACTTCCAGTTAGTGGCTCTGATGTTGCTTGAAGGTAGTGTACTTTTCTGTTGCTCTTTATTTTCTGTTATGTGTGATTGTGTGTATCTTTTTGGTGTGTGAATATGTTACTGTTCTTCTTGTGGACAGTAGCTGCCCTGATACCAAGCGGTGGAAGCTTGAGCTTCCGGCCGACAATAAATACATAATTTATCGGCCTTCGTTTGAACAGTAATTGTCTATAGCATAATGGTTAAGCCGTTAGGTTGAGCCTTAGAGGTAACGTCTTCGAAGCCTACATCCTTCAAATGCAATTAAAATTTTTTCATTCATATTTATAAGCGGTTTTTATTTTCTGTTAGGCTTCCAGCCTTCGAATTCATCGGGCCGGCACTGCTTGTGGATAACAAAACCAATAATTGTATACGCAAGTGTAAATGTGAAAATATTTGATAAATGAAATAAATTAAAACATAAGTAGTAAGATAGAATTTCTAGAGAGATGATTACAATATAAAGATAAAGGAAATCTAAGTGATGAAAGGTCTATGATTACATATAACTAAAACAAATTGGATAAAAAATATCTTCGTTGAATCTATCTACATACTATCTATCATTATACAAATTAAGATAACATTTTAAAACTTTTGATATCATATGTGTTAAATCAAAGGATCTGTATTTGATGTTACAACGATAAAAGTCAAAGAACTACAGTAAGCTCTTCATTGACAAATCTTCCAAATATATTCTTATTTACTTAATGTCCTTCCACTAAATTAGGAAAGAAATAAATTTAATTTCAAGTTGTTTCCAAACAAAGAAAGAAGTCCAGTTTCATACTGTAGATTTGAAAAAAAAACAAAAATGTACATAAAATTAAGATATTAAATTTGAATATTACCAGGGCCATGAGATAATTACAACGTTTTGATACGTTACCAGGGCCATGAGATAAATCAGTAGAGACACACACAGGAAAAATCATCGCTAAGTCAAAACAAAACAAAGCAAAGATCATACATACTGCATCTGCATACATAACAATGAAACAAAGAAATTATTTGAGGAAAAAGACAGTAAGTAGCTTCTGTTTTTGTTTTTGATAAATAATAAAGCCTGCAAACACCAACCCTAAAGTTTCATTACTCACAGAAACCAGAACCATCCAAGAATCAAGAAGACAAGAATGGTGAGAGCTCTTGTGAATTGTGATCATAAACTGTATAATATTAGCCATATGAAACTGTGAAGTCCTCTGATCATGCGTCTCTACTTCAACAATGGTGGCAACATGATTTGGTTCTCTACTTTTTTTTTAAACCGCATGTTTGCCAACCATCTTCATTTTTCTGCTCTTCTCTTCTCTTACCTTAACCGGCGCAGAATTTACAATGGAAGCGAAAACAAGTTTCTTTCTCATTAACCATGTCACTCTCAGGCTTCGATAACCATTTATAGGCGTATGGAATAGCTTATCTCCCAGTTTCAACAGCTGCTCTCATCATTGCTTCACAGTTGGCAATTTCATGGTCACCCACAAGTTCACTCATTTTACTATGTTGTTGTTTTGTTAACTGCTGGAGCTGCGGTGTTGGGAATGTATACCAAAACTGATAAGCCGGTTCACGAGACTCACAAGCTATACATCATTGGGTTTTTAGTGACTGTCAGTAGTTGTTATATATGCTTTTTTTTCTCTTGCCATTGGTAGGTATGTTAATGGCTGGTGATTTAAAGGTTTGTCACTCTTTAGAACTTAAAACCTGCAAAAGAGTCTAAACAGAACAATGTTTTTGACTCAAGTCCTGAAGTACTTCAACTTTTTTATTTGAGAGCAAGAGAGACTCGAAAGGGAGAGAGCAAGAGAAAGACGCATCACAGAGGTTAAAGTTCCAAGCAGAGAAGGGTCTTTCTCTTGCTCTCTCCCTTTTGGGTTTTGTCTCTTATTTTTATAGCTAATGTAATCTTTGCCCGGAAGAACCAGAAGCGGGTGTAAACTAAAACGAAGGAGCTTAGAAAGGCACATCGTAAAGCATCATTTATTATTTTATTTCATCCCTGTTATAAGATTAGAGGACGTTTACAACTTGAAACTATGCAAAAAAACACAAGGTTTTCTCTTTCATTATCACATCAAATGAGTTTTGTGATAGAATATGAGGTCAAATTATGACCCTTCTGTTATGCTATTGAACTGTTTTTGTTCTTGTGCTGTCTTGTGCTGATTGCTTTTAGCTTTTTCATCTCTTGTGGTTTGGTGGTTTCATCCCATTAACTTTCTCAACAATATCGCCAGTAGCACCACTAAGGAGAAATCGCGTATGATTCGAGGACCCATCCTATCCCACCTGTAAGTTTAACCAGTAGAGAGCTTCTGGTAAAGCCTGTTTGTTCATTTTCATGATTCTTCATTATCACCAGTGAGAGGAGATAACATTCAGTTGAATCACATTGCAAAGTAAAAATACTCAAGACAACCAAACCAAATCTAAATTTTTTCAGACCACATATCTTCCACACTGCTTCCCCTAGCGATTCTAGTTATTTTATTGAAACTTGAATGCATAAAAAACACTAAAAACAGCCCTATGCCAATAGATACATGCTTGTATAAGACAACCTACATACTTTTAGCAGGCCTAGAAAATCCAACGAGAACATATAAGCATCACTAAACCTTCTATTGTAATCAACTAAACCCACATTCTGCTGTTCTGAATGCAGAGTACAAAATAAAATGTATGTACTCACCAGCTTCCTTCAGCAGAACCACTCAACTCACTGTTGATTTCTTCCTTCGCAAACTCTTCCAGTATGGCGCGCTGACGTTCGTTAAGTTCACTAGAAAAATAAAAGATCATAGATACACAGCATAAGAATATGCCAGAAATAACATACAGCAGCAAAATAAATCAGTTGAAACAACGGAATGACAATTAGAGAACCCAACACATGCCACATGCCACATGCCACATGCCACATGCCACATGCCACTAGATATCACGAAGCTGATCAAATCAACACTAGTTTCTAGAATCACAAATAAACTCCCAGCGAAACTGTTTCAAAAGCCTCAACTTTTACTTGAATTCCAAGTAGAAGAAAACTTACGTAGGAACGCTAACACGGAGCCGCACATACTGATCTCCGTGATCAACAAAAAATCCTTGTTTCGGTAGTCCTGCAGGAACTCGCATCTTAAAAATTGTACAAGCAAAGAAAAAAAAAGTTAAACCATATAGGCTGATAGTTAAATGTACCTTTGCCTCTTAAAATAAGAAGTTCGCCAGGCTGAGCCCCCTTTGGTATCTGCAAAAATTTAAAACAAGTCACCCCTAGAATCTCCAAAGGATTGAGATCTTAACCATCCTCTCAGTGAGAGGATGGAAACCAACTTGAACTCAGTTACAAATGGTAAATGCCAAATTGTAGAAATCCATCCATACACGAAATATACTATAGATCTCACTGGAGGCGAATCTTACATCTATCTCTGTCTTGCCTGACAGTGTTGGCACCACAACTTTGCCTCCCAAAATGGCCTGTCAAATAAGTTTTTAAGACATGTCCAGTATGGCTTAAGGAATAAACAGTAAAAACAACGTGAAGAAAAAGACATGAAAGAAAGCATCATGTTGGGCTAATATAGGCAGTGTAACAAGCAATTTGCACTAGAAGCTTAAACCTCTATGGTTGTATGGCAAAAATACAGCTTTAGCATGCATTTGAGTTTTATCAAATGAAGTTGGAACTGATATGCTAAATTATCTAATTATAGGACAAGCGCGTTAAACATAATGATAAATATGCTAGTGTTATTATACTTAATAAACTTACTGGTACATAGGACAAAACTTGTTAGTTTTCAAATCGACAGCAGGCAACTTTTATCTAGTCAATGGCCTATGGAGGTTTTATTTTGTCATCACTGCATAAAATATGTTACTATAGCGCTTTATCAACTGGCAGAGTGGTAGTTAACACTTTTGACCACATAAAGTCACCACGCATGAAAAACAGAAGTTTAGAAGGTACTACTCTGACTATAACCCAAGATTCAGGAATGACCAGTGTGCTTACTTGTGTAAAGCTAATATTAGCATCCACATAAATATCTGAGCCATCTCTCGAGAATGTCGAATCATTAGCAACCTGTGAGCAGAAAAAGATTAGATACTTGTCATCAAGGGAAATTGCAGGATTCAGGAAGACCATAGATGAGGCAAGAATGATGATAGATTATAAGACTACTTATGGAGTGTACAAGATTGCGTAATAATCTATTCATTTGATGTAATATGTTCAGAATTTGAAGAAAATACAGATACTTTTAACAAACCTTAAATTTGATATACAACTTTCCAGGTCGACTTGTTCTTGATCTTACATGACCAGCATCATCGATTGTGACCGAAGCGCCGGACTCCATCCCTTTGTTCAAGTAAAGAAAAATTGGCAAATTAAAGTTTGACAGAATCATATCACCAAGAACCAAATTGACTATCTGCCTATCTAGTCCAGTAAACTTTATGTATTATGAAACTCGAAATCACAGTTCTAAATTATTTGTTTCGTCTCAGACGCAAATATCGAATGCAGATAAAAGCCAATTAACCAGGTAATACACAGCCAAGCATAGTCTTAAAAATAAGAAAAAGAACAAGCGAGCTATACTATAAGTGTGACCAATGTGTGAATTGGATAACATCTTAACCACACAAATTCTTAGAGAATGAAATCTTGCCACTCATTTCATAGCAGAACTGGCATGTTTCAAACCCAAAATCAAGTTAAAGATGGAAAAAATCAAGAAGACTTCACACTTACCCGCAGGGATCACAACTTCAACCGTCTTTGTGGCTTCCACGACCCCGGATCCCCTGCAAGACATGCAGTGCTCCTGAAGAGAAAGACAATACATATCTATGTTTGTAAGCAGTGACGGAGAGATAACCACTGAAGCATCAAAATAGATCTCTTGTTCTCAGACCTTAACAATGTGCCCCGACCCCTTGCACGTCTGGCATTGTGCTGTAAAAGGAGGAATAGTTACCTGTTAAAGAGACAGAAGGCATAGTACTGTAAATGTAAAGTGTATCATTTACTAAAACTCCAAATAAAACAAAGATTATATTCTCTACTTGGAACTTACTCGTCCAAGGCCCCTGCATGTTGGACAAACTCTCGTGGCAGCATCAAGACTGTGGCCAAGCCCATCTGTAAAACGGTAAATGATGAGAGACTGGGAATAACGGGTGTGCTTCAATAGTACTGTCAATTAAGTGAGTCATTCGTCCTCTCTAAGTTGGCTTGACTCGGCAGATTTTTAAAGACTAGAGCCCCGTAAATGTACATTACATTACATAAACATCAATGGGTGAGAGCCATTTCCAGAAGAATATTCT
Source organism: Brassica napus (assembly GCF_020379485.1). Classification (NCBI taxonomy): domain Eukaryota; kingdom Viridiplantae; phylum Streptophyta; class Magnoliopsida; order Brassicales; family Brassicaceae; genus Brassica; species Brassica napus. The sequence continues at coordinate 56,704,381 of NC_063446.1, read as the reverse complement.
TCACGAATTTATTGTTTTACCATTTGAACAAAAGATATATATATATATATATATATATATATATATATATATATATATATAAAGAACTAGGACGAGTTAGGACTTATTATTCAAAGCGTTCACGTATTTTTACAGGGCACCATAACTGGTTTTCTAATTTAGTAAATGCAAAAGAGCAGATATCTTAAAATTCTGGGGCCACTCACCACAGGAATCGCAAAAGACATATGCATCAAATTCTAAACGCTTTGTGCACCCTTTTAGAGATTCGTAAAGAGAGAGCGTCAGCTCCACCTATTCAATATTCAACAATAACAACAAGGTTTAGAAATGCAGACCAGCTTCTCATCGTACAAAAAGAATAAAGAGAGAATCAGATAAACTGACCTGAATATCAGGTGAAGGCGGATTAGATTGGTCCTCAAATATCTTTAAAAAAAAACAAGTGTACTATTGTTAGAGACTTGACTGGTCCACATAAACAAACAAGGAAAATCTAGAACACAACAATGTACCTCAGAAAAAATCTTGTGGAACGAGTCGGAGAAATTGGACTGGTATGCACGTCTGAACCTCTCTGCGCCACTACCGTCATTATTTACATATTCTGAATTCCGATAACGCACCTGTATTGTGTGATAAGAATAGCAAGAAATTCATTTAGTGATATAAATGACAACCAACAAGACAAGCGTACCTTATCGTACTCTTCTCTTCTTTCAGAATTTCCCAGAGTCTGCAGTTTCTCAATCCAAAACAGAAGTATATCAGACAATAGATTCAAAATACACATGGAGTAAGTAAGATTTACTGAAAAGAAGAAGATAAAATAAAGCACCTCATAGGCCTCTCTTATCTCCTGGAACTTCTTTTTAGCGGAAGGGTTATTTCTATTGGTATCAGGGTGGAACTTTTTAGCAAGCTGCACGATTGTACATTCAATCCATAAACTCGAGCAGACGATATACTAATATTTCCTCCTCGGCGCAACAAAAAAAAAAAGCATGAAAGCCTCAAGAAGCATTTCATTCAACAATGGCTCACCTCATGGAATGACTTTTTAATCTCTTCCCGGGTAGCTTTAGGAGAAACACCAAGAACATCATAGTAGTTACGAGCACTGGAGAAAGAAACTCCTGAGATAACAACAAATTTCTAATGAATACAAATGATAAAAAAAAAAAATAAACAAAATGTTCTCCGTCAAGACCTGTAGCATGAATGTAACGCTCGAACAAGAAGGGCTTCTGAAACCCTGCAAAGTACCAAGACTTGCAAGTAAATTCACACAAACATCAACTTTGAAATTCCCTAAGAGTTTAGCTTCACCACACGTTAAAGGACATAACTTTCTTACATCCTCACAAACCCTTTTTAAGAGAAAAAAAAAACCTTTTTTCCAGCTAAGCTTTATCACTACATTGAGGTTCTTCTAATATGCTCGTTAACCCTAAATCAGCTCAGATAAGGCACAAATCGTGATCTCCGACGAGAGAACAATGACTCTAGACTTATCCGATTACCTGGTCGCAATCCGAGCGCGGAGTCAAATGTTCGTCGCGCCTGTAAACTCCGGAGAACCTGCGAAGAAAGGGTAAAGAGAGACGATTAAGCTCTCTGGCGGAATCGAGGAGAGTGGTGAAGAAGAAGAAGGAAGCAAACCGAATTGAATCTTCGCATGATTAGGACGGAGCACAGAGGAAAGGAGAGGTTTTTGGTTTTGAGAGTTTAAACCCTACGCAAATGCCGAGACAGAGAGAGACGTTTTGCCGTTTTCACCGATCGTTTGAAGTCTCTTTATCACTCGGAAGGTCCGAAATTAGAAAGAATGAAAAGAGTAACAAGAAAAACCCCTTAAACGCTCTCTAGGGCGAACTCAAATGAAGACGCTGCCGCCGCTCGCATCCCTCAACGCCGGTGAGGTTTTTTTACCGCCGGCGTCGGGTCCTCTGCTCCGTCAACCACCCCTTATCGATCTCTGTTTCTTACATCGTTGTTTTCAGTCCTTGTGTCAGTGTTCTCGTCGTCTCCACCATCGCCATCTCGCCGGACTTTCTCATCGCTACTGTATTCCATGTTACTCTCTTGGGCGCCACCGCCTCTCCGTCTCATCTCTTCATCACCGCCCAACCTCTCAAGGCAAACAGAAGCACCAGAACTACTCACTTCGTGTGTGGTCTCGTTGGGTCGGTTCATATGTTCGTACTCACTGAGTCTCCACTCGATACACGGCCTAAGCCTCCTCTGTTTCTCCCCTTTCCCTAGCCGGTTATAGTAAAGGTCGCAAGACAAGTCCCCTCTCCGCCGAAATGCCTCGTCTCTCCACTAACTCCAAATCTCGAACCTTTGGACAAGAATCTTCACCGAGGGTTTCAATCCGACAGATCTCTTGATAGGAACATTCATATTGTTGTTGTGAGCGTACTCAGCTTAGGGTTTGTTGAAAGCTACGAGTTCTGCTATGGTAATAGTGGAACACAGTTTCTCAGCTGTTCCCAGCTCTCGGCCCATCTTGGAATAGCGTCAAGAGCATCTATTCACCTCCGCCACACCATCTCTCCCCTCTTACGCCTCACCTCTGTTTTGCATTCCCCTTCAACTACCGCAGCTCCTCCACCGTCAGATTCGCTCCTCCACCGTCAGATTCACCATTGCGCTCATCATCGCCGTATCAACTCTTGGTCTCTAACCCCCACAAATCTCTTGATATGAGTTTTCAAAGTGTTGCAATGGAATTGCGGTTAAGCTCAGGTTTCGATGAGAGCCATGGATTCCGATACGGTAATATCGGAGTTCACCTTATCAGCTGGATCTCAGTGCGCAGTCCCTCATGCTTGATCGTCAAGAGCATCGCCTCACATCCGCCGCGTTGCCTTGTCACTCCTATCCCTTCCGAGAGCCGCTGGTACTCAACTGACACATGCTTTGGATTGAACCAAAACCATTTAAGAAGCTTAAACGTGCTGATTATTATATACTTGAGCCATCAATCCTCCTCTGAAGCATCATGTCTGTCATGGTCCGCCGTCGCGCCTCAGTGCAAAGGGTTCACCTAGCCAAAAGCCGTGATGTCGAACTAAAATCGTCATTATTCGTACATTCATCACAGGTCAGTAGAGTTAGCTTTAGCTCTGAATTTGTCACTGGCGCTATTCGGTTTCAAGGTCCAGCCTATTTGTTTGCCAGCTCCAAATCTAGGACCTTGTTACTCTTCGTTTCTGATGAGATTCACGTAGTCTCTTCGGGGAACATCGAGGTCGGAGTTAGAGCTGTTCATGCTCGTTCCACCTCCTTTCAAACTTGGCAGTTTGGTCTAATCAACGTTGTGTGCGATGATTTCATGCTCGTGGTAGTAGCCTATTCAGGGACACATCTGTTGCTTCCCACGGTCCTCCATTTATCGAGCAAGACTCTCATGTTAGCTTTGTTATCCCTTGGTTTAGTGTTTGTGTTTTATGATGTTCTTCAAACCGTCGAGGACCCCTCCGGTTATTATCTTGTTACCATTGAGCATAGCTCCGGATGTAATCGCTTAAACTCGTTTTAGATTTAATATAATCGTTTGTGTGACAAAAAAAAAAAGCTCTATGCGGCATAGACTATGCCTCTAAATTCGGTTTGGTTTTTGTGTAAAATGTAAACGCTTTCATTAAACTTTTAGAGTTTTATTTAATCATATAATGTACGTTATAATCAGTGGCTATACCCCAAAACAAAAAAAAATAAAAAGGAAATAAAATCTGATTTATATTATTTTTGGTGTGTCAATTGATCTCACTATCCTTCAAGTGGTTCCGCCCCTATTTACAGTGAGAAATTTTTGTGTTGGATGCTAGAAGTGTTTGTAGAAAACATAACCTATGATCTCATATTCGTTTTTTTAACATTCCTATCTTACATAATTTATAAAGAAAGTTTCAAATTTTGATTTAATTATGTATATTACTAAAATATATTTATCTTTTATCTTTTTGGTTATTTTTAAAAATTAATATGTTTGAGATGAAATAAATGAAGGATGAATAGATATCACTTGAGTGAGACTAACAGACGATGTTGTCCACTTCTTCCAAGTAGCCGTGTAGACAAATGTACCGTTTTGTAACAATAACGAAGCTAATGATTAAATCTCAAAGAAACCTGAATTAAGGTTTCCTCTTTTTTTCTCGCGGGATAATACATCATCCTTGAAACGGGGTTGAAACTTTGTGATGTACAAGAATAGAGTTCTCATAGGTAATCTGGAATTGACTGTGGCACAGGCAACATGGTTATGTACTTCATGTTTTGTACAGCTTTTCTGGAGAAGTCATTTTTCTGTTCTCAAAACTCAGAAAGTAACATGATTGTGTTTCTGATATATTTCCCAAATCGTTCTTTAAAATAAAGAGGCATATGCTAGGACTTGAAATTCATGAATAGGTAAAAAGAAGTCTTTCACTAATCATCATATACATAATGGGGCACTTTCCTCTCTTCTGAGAGTGTCCACGTATGCATTTTTTAAAGTCTGTGAGTCCCGCGTTCTGTCCTTTGGTCGATAGAGTTTTACGTTTGGTCTGATTTCGGTTCTCCAGTTTTGGTTCGATTTTAAAGCCAAACTCTGTGTTTTGTGTTGAGTAAATTAGGGCTTCGTTGTTATAGTTCTTCAACTCTTCGACTACGCTGTCTTCGCTTATTTTAATCTGCAAACCCAATGATTTCGTCCTCTCGTCTCTTAACCTCCCCTATGTTCAACGCATCCTCTCATCTCTTAACCTCCTCTATCGTTCAACGTATCTTAATTTCGCCAATAATTATTATTCACATTTAACCCAATAACAATGTCGGCCTCTTCGGTTCCTTCACGTCCAATCTATAAAAATGAGAAGATTGAGAGTAGGATGAATCTTCAGAACCACTGTCAGTTAATCTTCTTCAGAACCGCTGGTCTTGCCAACACTACTGTCCCCCTTTGCTTACTGGTTCGATTGTGAAAGTTGGTCGGTTTGAAGATTCATCCAATCATAGGCTTGGCCAGGTAAAATCAGCTATCAAGTTTACTTGGTCTGTTTAATGATTAGAGAAGCGAAAATTTATTGAATTATCATTATTGGTATCAGGGAGATAATGGTAAAGCAACATCGCTGAAACATGTTTATCGAGGCAGTGCATTGTTAGGTCCATCCAAAGTTGTATACATGTAAAGTGCTTTCTGTTTGCAAAACAAAAGCTAAATCTGATTCATAGATTTCATAGACTGGGTGAGAATTTTTTTCCCTTTAAAGTTTCTCTTTCCAGGCCTAATTCAACCACATGATGCAAAAGCACTTTGCTATGTTCTGGAAACAGAGAAATGAATTAAGGGTCAAAAGCTTTGATGCAAAGGTCAAATCATTGAGAGAAAGAAAGGAAACGGGAGGCTGACATGGAAACAGAAAATCAGTGAAGGAAGACGAAGCTCTTGATACAAAGCTGCACACAGCAAAGCTCAACAAGACAGAGTACAAGTTGTGAGCTTCTCTGAAGGACTCAAAGAAAGGTAACCAAAATCATAATCATGACATCTAAAGAGTACTTGCTTTTGGTATACTTCAACAGCTACTGTTAAGTTATCAGAGTGTTATCTGGGTTAGCATGTCGTGAGTACACTTATTGCTATCACCACTCGATTTCAATTTGCTGGACGTTTCTAGAATTATTTAGAGCCCTATGCGAGCTTTTATTGGTTGCATTGGTTGAAGATCTAAAGGATGCATATCATACTTTCAGGTAGGATCCTTACAAACACTTCCCTTATGTCCCTTTTGATCTTGATCTGTAAAAATATTTTGTGGAAGATAATATGTTTTTGCCTCAGTATGTGAAATAACAACTGTACAACCCCATTTTGCCTTATTATTCATATTTCTGACCAAAGGATAAAGTTGTGACATGGAACCTGCCATTGTGGAAGTGATACATCATATATGGTCCAGTCTACAACATAAGCTTACATGGAAAACTATCTGAAAAATTCTGAGCTGTGTTAGTGATTCTGTTTATGTAGATATACAAAGAACATTGGAGAGAAGTACGGAGTTATTTACTCGGAGGCTGAGATAATTACTAAATGCAAAGAGCCTATTATAAACTAAGGGAGGATGTCACCCCAGGTATCATTCCCTGATTACCACTATACGAAACCTGATGCATGCCAGAAGGCTGAGAGGACAACAAGGTGAAGCGGTGTGTCAGATGAGAGGTATGTTTCGTATAGCCATTGACAGAGTGGGTCGGATCAGAAGTCATAACCAGTTGCCGGAATGTTTTGCATTTACATTACTTAATTTCTTACATCATCATTGAATGAGATAAGAAGTTAAACCTACCTGCTTTTTTCTTCTACATTTTAAGTTTGTACTTTTTCTTGACGTACAAGCCAAATTGGAAGAGTAGAAGTGGACGTTGTTAATTCTTTGGTAGAATCTCAGGTGTGTATGTTTAGTTTGAAGGTTAGATTCAGTTGCATCTCTGTGCCATATTTTTGTCGTAGTTGGTGAAGTTGAAGTTCTTGGTGGAACAATATGAAGAAGCAGATTATGGAGGAGTCTGAGAATTTGTGTTTCATGAAGTCACTGAGACCTCCTCCTCCACAGCTTCCGCCATCTCTGGGATATTGATCAAGAAAGATCGAGGGAGACAGCATAACCAATACACAGATCAAGAAGTTCTGGACGCAGAAAAACATCATTGAAGAGGGGCATCTCTTTGCTGCTGTTAAAGCTGCCGCTCGTGTCAGAGCCTGTAATCTCTCTTTTTGTCCTTTTGGTTTCGAGGGATTTTAGATCATTGAAGAGCAAAATCAATATTTTTGAAGAGAATTTTTATAATCTCATGCTTCTCACTTTTAGAGAGACTCTTTAGAACAAACTAATTACGAAGCTCGATGATCATATCTATGGGTTTGGAGATTCAAACTCTTATATACAGTTACAATAATATGATTTCAACTTTCAAATCCCAATTCTGATACTTTGTTTCTGATTAATATTATTCCTTGAAAGTCTATGAGAACATTGAGAAATAAGCAGAAACACTGATTTCTGGATTCATGACAAAAAAATAAGATAGAGAAAATTTATTTGGTAGCTCTAAATTAAGCAACCAGAATATTTTCAAGTATGTGTGTTAGTTAGTAACAGTAAGCTTAGTATATGATTTCAATTCTTATTTAAGATTTTTGCTTTTTTGACAAAAACCACTCAAAAAGTTTTAATAACAAAAACTTATTTAAAGATACAATCAATTAAATAATTTAAAATATTAATTCAAACTTTTTTGCCGAGAATGCTGAGAAGATGCAGATGGTTCCAAGAAAAAAGTGAGGATTAGGCTTATTGAAGAAGCTATTATTCAAGAGGAAAAGAGAGAGCGGCAAAGAATGTTTTGCCTTGACTAGGCCTGGGCATTCGGGGTCCTAATCGGGTTTCGGTTTTGTCCAATCGGGTCTCAGTTTTTCGGGTTTATCAAAATCAGCCCCATTCGGATTATATAAAAATTCGGTTCGGGACCGGTTCGGGTTTTATCGGGTTCGGATCGGGGTTAGTAAATCTTCAAAGAACCGGTACAACCCGGTGTACTTTCGGGTTTTGGGTTCCAACCGGTTCTTCGGTTTTAAAGTACTTGATTTATACCTATTTTGTAACCAAAACATAAGTAAAATCGGTTCTTCGGGTTTAAAGTACTTGATTTGTACCTATTTTGTAACCAAAACATAAGTAAAATAGATTCAGAAATAAGAAAAAAACATCAAACATGATCATTCAAAGTCAAACGAAAGGTATATGTTGTTATTGATAGAAAGAAAACCAATAAATGAAATCATAAAACGAAAAATTAAGTTATCATGAAATGAAAAAAATTATTCAATGAAAATAAAACCAAAATCTAAAAATTTCAAGCCTCAACCGCCACTTTCAACCATCAACCTTCATGTAGTAGATAGTTATCGTAGATGTTTAATAATATCTTAGTGTATTTTGGCTACATATCAGGAATTGAAATCATGTTTGGTACAAGTTCTTTTTTGGCATTTTGAATGTTTCGGGTTCTATCGGATATCCATTTAATTTCGGGTTCGGTTCGGATAATACCCATAACCCGAAATACCGTAAAACAAGATCCATTCGGTATTTATGTCGGGTTCGGATCGGTTCGGATTTATTTTCATCGGATCGGGTTCGGTTTAGATTTTCGGGTTCGGTTTATTTGCCCAGCCTTAGCCTTGACCATGTAACGAATAAAAACAAAACATAAAAGTTTCTACAAGGCTTTTGTTTGTGTAGAACTTTCAGTGGTTATGTTTGTGTTTCTGAGATGTGATGAGTGTAGTTTTGATTTAATATCATAATACGAAATATTTTGAGTCCATATAAACCTGGAAATAGACACGATCATTTTGAGTTCTAAAATTGCTGATGAATATATCTATCTTATTAAAACAGAAACATTACAACTTTTTCTAGGTGGATTTAGGTGGATTTTTAAGGTGGACCTATCTATTTAATGCTATATTAATATGCCTATTACTAAATGTACCCTTTTATAATTCTATTGATAACGACCATTATCATTGTTTTCTACTTCTCATATATTATGCATCCAGTACGCATGTTTTCCTATATTCTTATATTATCGTCCCATTATCTAACCTACTATACTATGAGATAGATTATTAATATGCAATATATTTTCGTATTCATTAACATACATATATCAATATCATATTAATTTTTGAAGATGACAAACTCTATACCCATATTCATTGAACATATAAACTAAGTATGATATAATAATATTTAAACTAAAAATAAGATTGACAATCAATAAAAAGATATATATATCTTCAGTCAAAAATGAATATGATACAAAAAAATATAATTTTAAATTAAAGAAAAAGGAATTCCGTGAACCAACCAGCATTGATAAACACATTTGGCTCAACATTATAGTTCAATTACGTTATATCTATTTTATTAACCATTGACCATTAGCCTATATATTAAAAACATAGCCATTTAGTCCATCTCAAAAGTTTCTACTCTACTTTCAACATGGTTTATAATCTCTCTTATTATTAAAACATAAACATAAGATATTGATTTAGAAGTTTCTATATATATCCGGAGTTATTATATATTCGGAGAATTTTTTAGAAGCACGTTATATTTAAATTATAAATTTAGAATTACATATAAATCAAAAATTCTTTGGTATCTTAAGACTTATTCTTGGGATCACCCTCTAGGGCGAACCTCTAGGTTCACCAACCAATAAAATTGTGTTATTTCATATTTGATATCTTTTAAAAAATGAAACAAAATATTCTCAAATTATATTATGTCTTTAAAATTAAAAAGTAAAAAGAAATAAATAAAAATAGTAGTAATTACAAAAAAAAAAAATTTAATTTCGTCAGCAAAACATTAAACCCTAAATCCTAATCCCTAAATCCTAAATCGTAAACCATAAACCATTGGGTAAACCCTAAACTCTACGATAAATCCTAAACTCTAAATCAAAATCACTAAACATTAAAACACTCAAGGATTTAGGGTTTTAAGTTTAGGATTTAGGGTTTAGGGTTTAGGGTTTAGGGTTTAGGGTGTTAGTGTTTTTTTATTTAGAGTTTAGGATTTATCCAAGGGTTTACGGTTTATCCAAGGGTTTAGGGTTTACCCAAGGGTTTAGGGTTTATGGTTTAGGGATTAGGATTTAGGGTTTAGTGTTTTGCTGATGATGTTAAAAATATTTTTTTTTTTAATTTTTTTTCTGTAATACTATTTTTTTTTAATTTTAAAAACATAATATAACTTGACAATATTTTGCTTCCTTTTTTAAAAGATATCGAATTTGAATTAATGAAATTATATTAGATGTTGAACCTAGAGGTTTACCCTATGGAATGAACCCAAGAATAACTCGTATCTTAATATCAACACTTCTTAGATGAGTGGTAAGGTAAACATTATTCCCCCAACCATCTCGAAACAATAATCGTTTGCATCAGTTATTAAGTTGGTATATATTTTATTTTTAAAAAGTGAGTGGTAAACATTGTTCCCCAAGAATTTCCAAATAAATATCTTTTCTCGGTTAGAAAGTTAGTATATATTTTATTTCGAAAATAAATGAGAATAACTAATAGTTAATATCTTTCTTTAATCGAAATCTCCAAATTAAACTTTCAAAACACAATAAATTGGTTATTCTAACTTCTTATTCTTAAGGACAATCTAAAATTGATATCTATGCCAGTAACAGAAACATCAATTTAAACGTTTCCATAAAATGTTTTATGGAATAAACCATTCTCCAAGTAACTTCGACTAACCATAAAATCTAACTTTCAACCATATCTCTTGATTTGATATTTCTTATTCATGATTCACTTTCACAGGTAAAGAGAATATTTATTAAAATAAATAAATAATTGGTATTCCACTCACGGAAAACTATAAATATATATAGTTCAAATTGAGTAAAATACATATATCACATAAAATAAGTGTTATACAACTCAAAATTATATAACTATAAATAATATACAACATATATATAAAATTTGCAAAACAAAAAAATCCCGCCCAGGTACGCGGGTCATCATCTAGTATAGTTATTAAAATCAAAGTAGTTATTAAATTAATCCTTTATATTCTAAAGCGGTATTCTTAGACTAAATAAGATCCTTGTATTATTCTAGTTTTCCGGATATTCTCAGAATGAAAGGATTTCTAGTTTTATCCAATAAAGATTCTGCTACATCAACTGAGCATCTACTAAAGTTTCTTGGACCTCGATCATTCTCTAGTAGTGTTTTTCGAGTGCAACTACAGGGAGGGAGTACGGAGATCACTCGTCGCCGCACTTCTTGGGTCAGATTACACGTCTAGTTGAAGCAATGTCATAGACATTATGGTGGATGATTCAAAGTACAAATCACTTTGTTGTCTCTTCGGTATGTTTACCAACTTCCTATCCACTCAGTATGGTGGGGAAAATGGTCGGAAGCATGCTGAGATATATAATAAATGCTCACACATATGGCTAAGTTGATTCATTGAGAAGACTGTTAGAAATAAAATCTCAACATTTGAAAGAAGATCTCGATCCGAGTCTTGCGACTTCTAAGGCGATAGGTTCTTCTCCTCCTACCGCTGCCGGTGTCGGTGCCACTTGCCGTCACTGAGAATCTCTCCCTCTCCGGTCTTCATGTCTTCCTCGACGGACCCATCCTCAGCGTTGTCTGAGCCTCCTTGGCCACCAGATCTGTGTCTTATCTCTCCCGACTCGAGATTTTCTCAGGCGAGTAACCTGGCCTATGCGATGTTTCTGTTGTATTTAGAACATGAAACTAAAAGAAGAAGATGAGCTGAATAGTTTTCTTATTTCGTAAATGAAGAATTACATAAGCTTAAATAGAAACTGAAGATAACAAACTAGCGTAAAAGTCTCAACGCCTAACTACTCTGATCCTAATAATTAGGATGACTTATTCAGCAAGAAACAACTAAAAACGAAAACAAACTTATCCCTCAAGTCTCGGAACTACTCAACGACCAAGTCATATGCTTCAATCCCTCCCTTAAACTGCAAACACTCTGTTTCAGTTTACTTCTTCCTTTGGACCAACACCTAACATCTTCCTTAACTTCTCGAACACGTCCAACTTCACCGGCTTTGTCATGATATCTGATATCTGTTCTTGCGTGGAACAATAGTCCAAATTGATCACACCTTCACTGACAAGTTCACGCAAGAAATGATACCTTACGCTGATATGCTTGCTTTTCCCATGTAGCACTGGATTCCTTGAAAGCTTGATTGCAGAGCTGTTGTCACAGAACATAGTTATACCTTCTTCTTGATCTAATCCAATTTCACTGAGAACATTCTTCAACCAAACAGCTTGACACGCCCCATAAGCTGCAGATACATACTCTGCTTCAGTAGTGGAGAGTGTGACAATGGGCTGCTTCTTTGATGCCCACGAGACAGCTCCACCACTCCACATGAAAGTATACCCTGAAGTACTCTTTCTATCGTCCTCATCACCCGCATAGTCGCTATCCACATAGCCAACTAGACTCGCATCCCCACCTCTTTTGTACTGAATACCATACTCTCGAGTTCCTTGGACATACCTCAAGATCCTTTTTGCTGCAGATAGGTGTGATTCTCCAGATTTCTCCATATAACTGCTCACTAGGTTGACGGAGTAGATGAGATCTGGCCTTGTAGCAGTTAAGTATCTGAGACTTCCCACCAGTTGTTTGAACGAAGTAGGATCGATGCTGGTTCTATCTCCATCATTGGTTAGTTTGTTACCAGGAACCATTGGGTTTCTCACCGCATTGCACTCCTCCATACTGAACTTCTTCAGTATGTCCTCTGCATACTTCTTTTGACTAATGAAAATGCCATGATCATCTTGAATAACTTCCACTCCGAGAAAGTATTTCATCTGTCCAAGATCAGTCATGGCAAATTCGTTTTCCATGGAGGCTTTAAACCTTTTGAGAAGCTCACCCGAGTTACTTGTATATATCAAATCATCAACATAAAGACTGATGATAAGAATACCTTCCTTCTCAGTCTTCACAAATAGGGTATGCTCGCAGTAGCATTTCTGGAAGCCTTCTTTGACAAAGTAACCTTCAATCCTGCTATACCATGCTCTTGGAGCTTGTCTTAGACCATACAAGGCTTTGTTTAACTTGTACACCTTCCCTTCTTCTTCTCTGCACTTGAAGCCCTTAGGTTGCTCGACGTACACGTCCTCATTTAGGTCTCCGTGAAGAAATGCACTCTTTACGTCAAGCTGTTGAACTACCCACCCTTGTTGAGCCGCCAAACCAAGAATCAACCTTATTGTGTCCCATCTTGCCACAGGTGCGAAGACCTCATGAAAATCAATGCCATGGGTTTGATGAAAGCCCTTTGCTACAAGTCTTGCCTTGAACTTGTCTATGTCTCCTTTCTCGTTGAACTTGGTTTTAAAAATCCAATTCACCCCAATCACCTTAGCACCGTCTGGCAAGTCTACCAACTCCCAAGTGTTGTTATCGTTGATAGACTTTATCTCTGCCTCCATTGCCTTCCTCCATTTCTCTTCTTTTATAGCCTCCTCAAACTTCTCTGGATCATCTTCTCCAATGAACAGAGCCATGAGCTCTGCCTCGCCTTCTTCAATGATCATACTCAGTCCTTCACAGACGTAATCTTTCATCCAAGTTGGTCTTTGTATGTTTCTACCACCTCTGTTTGATCCAACTGCTCTTGTTTCTTCGTTCGTAACTACTTGTTCACCAGTTTGATCGGCTTCTGCAACTTCTTCTTCTTCACCGCGAGTCTCTAGTGGTTCTTCTCTGCCCACAGCCTCAGTACCCACAGCTTCTGTCTCTTCTTCTATCTCAGCGATATCTTTCAAGACTTCATCATCATCAGGTTTCTCTTCCCAATTCCACATCTTTTCTTCATCGAACCTTACGTCTTTACTGATGATGATCTTCTTTGTAGTGGGATCATAGAGACGGTACGCCTTTGACTCCTTACTTACCCCAAACATTACGCACTTAACGCTCTTCTCTTCTAGCTTGGTTCTCTTCTCATATGGGATCATGGCGTAGGCTAGACATCCAAACACTCGGAGATGTTCCACTGACGGTTTGTGCTTGCTCCATGCTTCTGATGGAGTGACTTCTCCCAGTATTGCCGTTGGACTTCGGTTCAGAATGTGGACTGCATACTGCGTCGCCTCAGGCCAGAACCTCAGTGGAACTTTCATTCCAAATAGCATACACCTCACCATGTTCATAATGCTTCTGTTCTTCCTCTCTGCGATGCCATTTTGCTGAGGTGTATAAGCCGCAGTGAGTTGTCTTTTGATACCGTTGTCAACACAGAAGTCTTGGAAGGCCCTTGAGTTGTACTCTCCACCCCTATCGGTTCTCAGACAGATTAACCACTCTATGTTTCTCTTTCTGCCGCCACCTTAAAGTCCTTAAACACTCTTAACGCCTCTGATTTCTCATTGAGAAAATATGTCCAACATTTTCTACTAAAGTCGTCAATGAAGTTTATGATGTACCTCTTCCCACTCTCTGAGATTGGTGAGATAGGACCACAGATGTCACTGTGTACCAGCTCCAGGTTCTTCTTTGATCTCCACTCACTGCGTTTTGGTATGTTTGCTCGATTCTGTTTCCCCTTCATGCACACTTCACAGACTGCTCCAGTGTTGGTGATTGCAGGAAGACCCGCTACCATGTCTTTCTCCGCAAGAGTGGCTAGAGAGGTGAGACCAAGGTGACCAAACCTCTTATGCCATGTTTCCTCTGGTGCCTCATCCTTACTGCACACTTGGTTCATCTCCAGACACTTCTTGGGCTCCATCACTGTAGCTAAGATGACAAACATACGGTTAACAGACATTTTTGAATGCATGATCATTCGTTTCTGTTGTTTATGCCAAACTCTGCACTCGTTGTCTTCTATAACAATCTTCAAGCCCTTCTGTTGCAGCTGCCCCACGCTTAGAAGATTGTTTCTCAACCCTGGCACAAAGTAGACCGAGGAGATTACTTGCACAATACCATCAATCTCCAATCTTAAGTCTCCTCTTCCTTCTACTTGCATTCTTCTATCATCACCGAGCTTCACTTGTTGTCTGAAACTCTCATCCAGACTGACAAACCACCCTTTGGTTCCGCACATATGATTCGAGCATCCTGAGTCTAGATACCACACTAGCTCCTCCTTCTTATCCACCATCGCCATCAGTAGTACATCTTCCTCCAACTCAGCATAGTTGGCTGCTTTCTACCATAGAGGACACTCGTTTTTAAAGTGACCTAGCTTGTGACATTTGTAGCACTCCACATTGCTTTTGTCAAAGCTGGAGCCTCCTCTACCACCTCTTCCTCCTCTGTAACCTCCTCTTCCTCTTCCATAGCTACCACGACCTCTGTTTCCCTCCATTTTCAGTGCTCGTTCATCACCATTCTCATGCTTACTGAGATTCTGCTCGTGTACCAGCAGGGAACTTTGTAGCTCGTCCACCGTGAGCTCCTTGATGTCTTTGGACTCCTCAATTGCACATACCACGTATGTGAACTTTTCCACAAGTGTCCTGAGTATCTTCTCTACAATCTTGTCATCCGGCATCTCTTCTCCAAGATTCCTCATATCATTGGCCACCATCATCACTCTAGCGAAGTAGTCTGTGATGGTATCTCCTTCTTTCATCTCTAGCACCTCAAAGTTCCTTCGTAGCCGCTGGAGTTGAGCGCTTTTAACTCTCTTGTTCCCTTGATACTTCACCTTCATGGACTCCCAGATATCCTTGGAAGTATCCTTCTTTGCGATCGTCTTCAAGATGGATTTGTCGATAGATGAAAAGAGATAGTTCTTCACCTTCAAGTCCTTCAGGTTATGTTCCGCGATCTCTGTCTGTTGTGCCTCCGTCAGGATCGCGTTTCTCTCCGTTTGAGTCACTCCTGTCTCGATGAGTTCCCACCATTCCTTGGACCTCAACAAATTCTCCATGAGCATAGCCCAATGCTCATAATCACCATCAAACTTAGGAATGCTCAGTGACCTATCTTTCTCACTCATTTTGATCTCTCTTTTGTTTCTCACAGCAGCTCGTTTGCTCAATTAAGATAAGAGCTCTGATACCACTTGTTGTATTTAGAACATGAAACTAAGAGAAGAAGATGAGCTGAATAGTTTTCTTATTTCGTAAATGAAGAATTACATAAGCTTAAATAGAAACTGAAGATAACAAACTAGCGTAAAAGTCTCAACGCCTAACTACTCTGATCCTAATAATTAGGATGACTTATTCAGCAAGAAACAACTAAAAACGAAAACAAACTTATCCCTCAAGTCTCGGAACTACTCAACGACCAAGTCATATGCTTCAGTTTCTTCATCCTGAGGTCTCGCCTTCTTCACCGTCGCCGCCTTCTCGACCTTCGTCACCTCTTCCTTTGGCACCTGTGATTCCTCCGGCCGCTTCTTCTGAGGCTCCGACAGCAAACCTCGGACCGTCCACTTGGCCTTCCTCGGCTTTATGGGTCTCAAAGTTAAAGTCTTCGGCGTTGGTTAAGCTATGCAATTAAGTACTGGCGTTATCAGAAGCTTACTCCCTTCATCCTTCTGACCTATCGATCGGAGGTATGACAGATTTCCAAGAATGTTTGCAGGAGAGTGAGATCTTTGACCTAGCCTTCAAAATGTTTCTTTACTTGGTCAAACAAAAGTCCTACCAGCCCCAGGACTAGGAAGCTGGACAGAGCTCTTATTAATGAGGCATGGGTTGAAAAGTTTCCTAATTCACTAGCAATCTTTGACGCCCCAGGACCACTCGCCTTGCATAGTGCAATTTGGAATTGACCCTCCTCGAAGGAATACCAGATTCACCTTCTTCACTTCCCACCCGAACTACAGAGAACTTCTGGAGGCTGCCTGGACTTCTTCGGTCTTATCTTCAGCACCATTAATATCCTTTTATCAAAAGCTGAGAGCAGCAAAGATTTGTGGCAAAGGGATAAATAGAGAGGGTTTCAGCAATATTGAAAAGAGAACCAAAGAGGCATTTGAGAAGCTGCAGGATATTCAATCTCAGGTTTTGACGGCTCCCTCGACTCAGCTGTTTCAGGTTAAGGCAACTGCCAGAGATTCTTGGCTCCTGCTGGCTGCAGCTGAACAAAACTTTTTCAAACTAAAGTCCAGGGTCAGATGGGAGACAAAAGGAGATCTGAACACGGCTTTTTTTCACAAGTCTGTTAAGGCAAATCTGGCTAGGAATGTCATTCACTTCCTCAATGATGAGAATAACAGAAGGGTGTTTGATGGACAGGAAATGAAGAGTATGGTCATTCGATTCTACTCCTACCTTCAAGGGAGATCGAATGTGGCAGTTACTCCTTATGCAATCGGATATATCCGAGAAATTCATCCTTATCGACACGACTCCTCTCGAACTGATGTTTTAGTGGCAATTCCAACGGTTGAGGAGATCAGGGAAATCATCTTCTCTTTACCAAAATGCAAAGCTCTAGGACCAGACGGCTTCACCTCAGAATTCTTCACCTCGTCTTGGGATCTGGTTGGAAGAGACTTGATCAGCGCAGTGCAGAGCTTTTTTCTTACGTCTTCTATGCCAAGACAGACTAACGCAACAGTGATTTCTTTGATCCCTAAGATAGCTGGAGCGTCTGCTTTCACAGACTTCAGGCCAGTCTCATTATGCAATACTGTATACAAAATTATCTCAAAGATCCTCTCTGCTAGACTTAAGACTATCACTCAGGATACGGTTCAAAGGAACCAAGTGGGGTTTGTGAAAGGCAGGGTGCTTTGTGAAAATGTTTTACTTGCGTCTGAGCTGGTTGCTGATTTCCACAAGAGGGGAAGAATCACCAAAGGCTGCCTTCAGGTTGATATCTCAAAAGCCTTTGATAGCATTGAATGGGGATTTATTCTCAATATTCTTCTTGCCTTCAACCTTCCTCCTGTTTTCATAAGTTGGATTCAGGCTTGCATAACAACACCTTATTACTCAGTTGCGCTGAATGGAGAACTCTCAGGTTTTTTCCAAGGAAGAAAGGGTTTAAGGCAAGGTGATTCAATATCTTCATCTATGTTTGTTATGGCTATGGATATTCTATCCAAGGATCTGGACATTGCTGTTCGTGAAGGGAAGTTTGGAGCTCACCCGAGTTGCCTAGACCCCTTGGTTACTCATCTGAGCTTCACTGATGACTTGCTTATTTTCTTTGATGGAACCTCTAACTCCCTTAGAGGTATTCTAACGGTGCTCAGAGATTTTCAGAAGAGTACGGGCCTGGCTTTAAACCTCCGTAAAACATGTGTCTTTGTTATAGGAGAAAATTCTGAAGCATCTGCTAGTTTGGCTACTGAGTTTGGCATCACTAGGGGTTCTCTCCCAGTAAAATACTTGGGTTTGCCGTTGTTACCTCACAAGGCTAGGCGAACAGACTATCAGCCTCTTCTGGATAAGATTCGATCTCGGGTTACCTCGTGGCAAGCAAGACATCTATCATTCGCTGGGAGGTTACAATTAATTCAGTCAGTACTCTACAACATCATCGGGTTCTGGGCATCAGCTTTTCCTCTATCAAAAGGTTGTGTGGAGGCTCTTGAAAAGATGTTAAAAGCTTTCCTTTGGTCTGGGGCGCCAGATTCGGCTAGGGGAGCAAAAGTTGCATGGTCTTCAGTTTGCCCATCTAAAGAGAGTGGAGGGTTAGGTCTTCGCCGGATTTCAGATCTAAATACGGCTTATGGAATTAAGCACGTGTGGAACATTTTTGCTGGATCGGGGTCCTTATGGGTTGCTTGGGTGAAGCGTCATTATGTTCCGGATAATCTCTTTTGGACTGCTGATTTCACCTCTGTTGGGAGTTGGATATGGAGATGGCTGATGACGCTGCGGGACTTGACTCGTCCCCTCATCATGTGTCATGCGGTTTCTGGAAGGCAAGCCTCCTTTTGGCATGATATTTGGACTCCTGATGGACCAATCCTCTCAAGAACCAGACCAACTGGCCCTATGGTCTCGGGTATTCCCTTGGATGCTTCTGTCTCTTCCGTTGTAACAAATGGCACGTGGACCATTTCTTCAAGGAGCAGACACCCAATTCTTCGTTACATTCGCTCAGTGCTTCCGGCTCATGTGCCTGATGTTGATTCCATAGATGAAGACTTTTTTCTGTGGCGCAATTCTCCAGCTGACCAACCTTCGGACTTCTTTGTTTCCAAGCTCTACAGCACGCTAAACCCTGACCCACCTATTGCACAATGGCACAGGGTGGTCTGGTTTAAAAAGCGGATTCCTAGACATGCCTTCATAACCTGGCTCGTCATGAGAGAAAGAATGGTGACAGGTTAATCTCTTGGGGTATGAATGTTCCTTCAACGTGCTTATTGTGTGGCAGCTGTGATGAAACTGCCCCTCATATTTTCTTTGAATGCGACTACTATCTCTCTGTCTGGAATGGATTAGTCTCCAGATCAAGACTCACACCCCCTTCAGCGCTCCAGGCCATTGTTGCTTGGCTCTCTTCTCCTCAACTCACAGAAAAGTTAAAAATCATGATGCATCTACTCTTTCAGGCAACCATCTATCACCTTTGGAAGGAAAGAAACAACAGGTTTCACTTAAACTCAACTAGGCCCCCAGCTCAAATTATAAAGGACATATCTCTACAGCTGCGCTCAAAGCTTTTTGCATTGGATATAGAGACAACAAATTTGCGGAGACCTGTTACTCTACAAAGTCAACAGCAACAAACCTTCCTCTACATTTGGTTCGATAGAGTCCAAGTCTAAGGAGCTGTTACACAAATTCTCCTAAACTATAGCTTGCTTCATATCTGTTTCGTTTTATGTATTTTGATCGGTTGCATCATCTTTGTGGGTACGTAAAAACTTTTAAAAATTAAAAAAAAAAAAAAAATCTCAACATTTTGGAGAATGAATTGCAGCAAATATCAAGGTACAATGGAGGCTTGGAGGAACTAGGGAAAAAGCATGACATTTTTTTCTTGTGTTTGATCTTCTAAACAGTGACACATCTATTGTAACAATGTTTTTGATTGAAATTAATAAATGTTTACATTCTTTCAACAACAAAAAAAAACCACAACAAAAGTCGAAAACAAAAACATTGAAGAGCATTGAGCGAAAGAAGGCTGCACCTAGAAAGACACGAGACTCTCCATGTGATTTGCGAAAACACCCAAACAGTCTGTTCGGTCGTTAGGAAATCGATAATCACTGCGTCTAAATTCATCACCCATAAATCCTTCAAAGAAGGCTTCTCGAGTACTGTTTCTCCTTGGATCAAAATATAGAATATAAAACGAGTCAACAAAACTTCTTGGTGCAAAAACAAGCTCACCGGCATCAGTAATACCCTTCAATTACATATAAATCCTCCACTTGCTCTTAAAACGTACACGTGGTAAACATTGACGCGTCCATTCGTGTCCATCTGCATCTTTCAAAATATATAATTCACCTGGAAAGTCATGAGTAACTAAGGCTAGCCTTCCCTCATAAGGTATCATCATCTTATACGATCGAAAACTACTGGTATACTTTGGACTAAAGCTTTCAGATTTGACATCAAAGCGCATTATTATATCATGATCATCAACTCTAGCTTGATAGTACAGAATCCCATTGAAGCAACGCCCATATCCTTCTTTAGTTGGGGAATGCACAGGGCAACGTCCTTTGGTTACTATTCTCCATGATTCTTGAGCTCCCAATGTAATAATCAGAGGCTCTACAGAATTACTTCCATAATATAAGCACAGTACTTTGTGTATACCCTCCAATGGATCGTAACTTAAATAAGATCTACGACTACAAAGCGAGATGGGGATGTGCTCTTCGGGATGTGGTAAGGTAAAAATCCGACGTAAGCTTGGGTTCCAAATCCGGAATCCATATAATAGAATCAAACCATGGACGCTCTCCGATCGCATATAATCATAATAAGCGTTTTTCATATGATAACGGTACACTGGAGAATAAGACCCTTCAGGGTTCTGGTTTTGAGGAAACGAGAAAACGAAGTGCTTCCCTTGTAGCGTGAAGGTGATCAGAAGACGCGGTGATCGTGATGAGGACCGAGACGCGAAGGAGTTGATAAAACTCGGAAGTGTGGTGAAAGAAGACCAGAGCTTCGAGACACATTGATATCTCACGACTGATTTGGCAGGAAGTCTTGAGAGTAT
This sequence comes from Brassica napus, assembly GCF_020379485.1. Taxonomy (NCBI): domain Eukaryota; kingdom Viridiplantae; phylum Streptophyta; class Magnoliopsida; order Brassicales; family Brassicaceae; genus Brassica; species Brassica napus. Next base: position 56,683,589 of record NC_063446.1, on the reverse strand, counting down.
CTCAAAGGTTAGATCAAGAGGAATATGGTTTGGTTGTGATCTATCATCTCTGGATTTCTCTCGTCTTCTTCTCTTCTTGTTCTTCTTAAAAACCCTCATTCTTTCTTTCCAGAGTTATATTCCCCCTTTTACTAGACTCAGTTATATGTAGTCGTGTATATATAATAACCTAGGCGGCACGATATGTAATAATATATTGACAAATATATTACATATAATAATTATAGAAAACTATATACTATATAACTATTTTGAAAGTCAGGTTCTTACTTATCCTTTTAACATTTACAAATATATCTTTTGTAAATCTTAGACCATCCACAACGGGAAGGAATCCTTAGCGCAAATCCTTAGGTTTGTTTTAATAAAATATTATTAATTATCCTAATTGAACTAAGGATTGGTCCGTCGAGAAGGATATTAAGGATCAAGTTCTTGTGTACGTGTTACCGCTTGAGTGGGTCGGTCTCGGTTTATGGTTTGGCTTGGGTAAAAAAAAAGAAAATCATTCTCGACCGAAGGAGAAAAAAAAAGAGCTCTCGAGAGAAAGGCGACAACACGGCGATATCTCTCCCTCGGCTTGACCAAGGTAAATCCAAGCTTTAAAGTTGTAGATTTCTCGATTAAGATCAGTTTCCATCTTGTTTGTTGTCTAAAAAGGGCTGGGTTATGTAGTTTCGATCGATTTGGGAAAAGTTTTGACATTAGGGTTTCAAAACTATTTGGGGAAAATTTGTTTTCTGAATTCTTTGCTTTTGTAGATATGGTTTCGAAACAATTTTGGTTTCAATCGGAAGCAAATCTTCTCTTTATTTCTTATACGGTTAGAAATTCCATTTTTTGTTTCAATCGATTAACGGTTTCAAAACCTTTTATTTTTTTAATCGAAACATGTTCTTATTGATTTGTCATTTTTAATGTTTGCAATCGATTACAACGAGATTGTGTTATCTTAGGTTTATTTGTGTTCGATTTCAATCTGTTCTTATTGATTTGTCATATTTGTTCTTATAAAAATGATAATATTGGTTCCATGATAATATTATCATTTAACTTAGTCGGATATAACTTGCATCCTTGGTCGTTGGTTTCGTTGGTTGATGATGATTTTTGTGCTTTAACTCTGTTCTTACTTGTTGCTTGCGTTGGTTTGATGATGATTATTGTTTTTTAACCATGTTCTTACATCATTTCTTTCAGGTAAACGAATATGGGACACGATTACAGTTACAGCCAGCCATCTTCATCATCAAACTCTGTAGACATAACCTCCCTCCTTGAAGCAGAAGGTCAGATGTACGCGGATGAAGCTGAGAGTAGCTACTTCAATGCAGAGGCGATTGAGTACCAACCTCAACCAGAGGCGGATGATGGAAGAAGAGTGGCAGAGAACAGGAGTTGTCAAAGTTACAAGGCGTTTTAGAACTCAAAGAAAAACTGTCTAGGCAAAAGCTCCTTGATCGTTTATTCGCGAAAAAAGGAGCCTCTCTCTGAGATGGAAACAACTCTAAAACTCAAACTAATGTCTGAATTGATTTGATGTTTATCTGTTCGGTTTAAGGTATTACTGTTGTTTTGAGTACTAATTTCTTTAAAACTAAACTAACTCTTCTCTTGATTCTCCTTGTTTCAGGTTAAGGCTGAAGTTGTCACGGGTGCATTGAAGCTTGGGAAAGTCACGGGTGCATTAGGAGTAGGGAAAGTCACGGGTGCATTAGGAGTACTGAAAGTCACGGGTTCATCTCTTTCAGTTTATGTAGTATAAGTAGTTCTCATTTGGTTTTTAGCTATGTATCATCTTCTCTTTGTTTCCTCTTCATCAAAACTTGACTTATGTTCTTGTGTTTTCTCGGAGATGTTGTAAGATGTTGCTACCATGATCTTCTAAAGATCACAAAACCTGACTGATCTCTTGTAATATTTGCGTGTAAGAAGTTCTTCTCTTGATTCTCTTTGTATCAATATTAAGACTTGCTAGAATGTTATAGTAAAAAGGATGTTCTCTTGATTCTCTTTGTATCAATATTAAGACTTGCTAGAATGTTATTGTAAAAAGGATGTTCTCTTGATTTGAACTCAACACTTGGTAGAATATTAAGACTTGCTATAATGTTATAGTAAAAAGGATATTAAGACTTCAAAATATTAAGACTTCTCTTGCTTCCGATTGAAACCAAACGAATACACACATAATTTTAAGCGTAGGACTATTGATTATGTTAACATAAATTTGGAATTAAAATTTTGAACTTATACATAAAAATAACTTATACATAATTTGAGATTATACATAAAAATTAACTTATACAAAAAAAAACTTAGACATTATTTTCTCAAGCAGGATGTCATCATCTTCATCCGATGAATTGGAAGAAAGATTAGACGAAGTTTTCGACGATATCTGCGAAGATACATTCAACGACATTCTCGAGGCCCAAACCAATAAGCAAATGAAACGTGCTTATATAGAACGAAACCGTGAAGTTGTCTTCTCGCTCTTCTAAAAGTAAAACGCGATAAGATTGGGGCTGCGCCTTATGACGGCTGCCTACATACCCTTGTTGAAGGGATCAAGCCTTTCGTAGTTCGTCTTGGAGTTAAGGTTCGTATGACCAGTTTTCCAGCGAGACCTTTACATTCTGGTTTTTATGTAGAGGTTATCAGGCGTGTTGCTGCTGATGGTATCTTATATGGGTGTAGAAGGAAGACTACGAGTTGTCATCTCGTAATCTAACTCTGTGTGAACTGTTATATCCGTGATCTGTTTCGAGAGTTTTCCGCAGCGTGTAAACTTGCGGAATTTCTGAAGACGCTCGAATATTGGCAAAGAGACAAATTTTGGGATCTCGTATCAAGGTTTTTGATACTATGCCTAGAGATGTTAGAGACCAATGCGCTGGGTTTAGGGCAAGACCTAGGTTTACTCCTGGTTTTAGAGGGTGCGATGACTAATTCGACTTACGTATCCCGTTTCAGTTCCATCCTGATTCCATACCGATTTAAAGTCTGCGATAGGTTCTTGGCTTATACGACTTGTATGGTTGGAACCGAGCATCTCTCCAAGGACAATTTTTAAGCCTCCTGGAAGTGCTGACCAAAAATTTTGGGTTTCTTTTATAGCGCTATTATCCTTGTGTCGGATGTACGAGAGTCATCTCTACGAGATGGCTAAGTCTGTTTAGGACGTTAAGAGTTTGTTGTGATAAGCAACAAACTTAATGGTTAAAATTACCGTTTCGAGTCTTCGCGAAGGATATGTTTTGAGAAGATGTTAGTGCGTATGACTGTATGGTCTTCCAAGAAAGTGTTTTTATCGAGGAAGAAAATTTCGTCGAAGAACGAATCTTCAGGCGTCTGCGACGTCTCGCGATGCTGAAGATTTGTTATTCTTTCGTATGCCGCGTTTCGTGCTTGAAATGTTCGCGGGCTTGAAGATGTTTCGCGATGTTGCAAGGGATTAGTCTTAGCCCAGCGTTTGGGAAACATTCTGGTTTGACTACGGATGTTCGCAACCAGAATTGTTGTTCCTGTTTGGATTTGATTTGCGATCGAGGAGTTAGGACCAAGGGGTCGCGTAAATTTGTCCCCGGAAATAGGCATCCTCCTATACCGTGCTTTGTGTGGTGTTGGCCTTCCGAGAATTCTTTCGTGTCTATTTGAGGATGTTCCATATAGCTATAGGAGCTCTGTCACGAGTTTTCCTTACATGCCGCATTTTACGAGTAAAACACAGCAGGCTTAAACTGAATCGTAGTATATGGAACTTGGTCGATTTTTTGACAAGTGGAACCTTTCCCTTAACTGTTTGGTTGTTAGGACTGAGTTTTGTTATGACGAATTTACCGTATGATTCCCGTTTTTGGGTGGTACGATAATTGTTTGTGTAATTGTTACTTGGCGTTTCAAGACAAATTCTGGATTACCGTTTAGCCGTCAAGTTATTGGAGCGGTACCGTTTAGCCGTCAAGTTATTGGAGCGGTGGTTGCTCAATTGTTTTGGCTTTGCATGAAGGTTGTGCTCAGCTTTATAGCCAAGGACGTTGTTGCCAAAGGATTAGACCATGACACTTTCGTGCTCTCAATAAGGTCAAGTCGGTTAGAATCGTCCTTAAAGGGGATGCTGTAACCTAGTTCAGCTTCGAAGGAAAGGCGTAATTGGGCGAGTGACGAATGGCGTTTATCGAGATTGATAGGCCGAGTATGCCCATGGTGGTAGAAAACGTTTTTCCACTTTAGGGTTAATTTATACGATGAAAGTTTTGTATAATGTTTCCTTTATTCGTATGGAAGTTGTTTCTTTTGTTTCCGAGGGAGATAAAGCCTAAGAAGCTCGATACAGAGCCCGTGCGGAGTCAGTTGCGGGGTGATTTCCTGCTCGGACGTGACCACGCGGAATGAGAGCGGATGCCAGTGAGTCGCGGGGCTAAAGAATGAGACCTTTCAGATCATGGTACGAGGAAGTAAAGTTTATATTGGTCGTCCAATGTCGGATCATACAGCTTGGTTTTTTGCTATAAGGAAAGTACTTTTTCGTAAAACCTATTACGTTTACTTGAAAAAGTTACTTCGTATGACATGATCTGATTATACGAAGGATTTTCTACGTAAGTAATGGGCGACCGGTTTTTACGAATTTATTAAATTGACGCGACATATGGAGATGTCAAAATAACGATGTTTCCGCAGATTTTTGAGACACGTTTTCGCTTTTGTTTTTACTCTTCGGTGAAAGTTTCTCTGAGTCACTCATGGAGTTTTACCAAAGGTTATTACACCGAGATCTAGTCGCGAAACGTTTTTGCAGGTTTCTTGAATGAATCAGTTAAACAGCGATAGACTTAGTCGACGAGCGGGGAGGACGTGTTCTCTTTGTCGTATTTTCTGTTACTTTTGTTCTTGATTTTGCTTTGTCGCAAATGTTTTTGATGTTTCTCCGTGAGTCGGTTGGTTCAACGGAAAATGAGAGTGATGCTTTGATGCCAAAAGATTTCTCGTATAATGATTCTTATACGAAAATCGTTTTATCAAATCGGAAAAGATCTTTATGACTTCAGCAAATCATCGACTTTCATTCTGAAGTTTGGCAGAAGTTTTCTAAACGAATGATTGCGATGATAGATGCTGTATAGTCTTTGAGAATTTTTCCAGCATGGTTTGGATCAGTTCCTAGCGTTTAGACGAATCTCAGATTGTCGTTTGCTTTTAGGATGATCTTGACGAGACATCACATTGTATGAATATTTTTCTGCATATTTCTACGAGAGTTTGCTTTGTCAAAAGCGTTTTCTTGTTGAAAGCGTTTTCTTGATCTTGACGAGACCTCGCATTGTTTGAATATGTTTTTGAAGTATGAGAGTATACGAGTATAGTATACGCACCTACTCCGTTCTTTTTTCTCGAAGAATAGAATGATCGACAGTCCGAATCGGTTTGAAGACGACGCTTGGACTGTGATTTGGTTGTTTCCAGGTTGAAGACTTGGAATATGTCGGTTGCGAGAGAATTGCCAGAAACGAATCGGTTTTAAGACGACGTTCATGTCTCTAGTTTTTTCTCTCCTTAGGAAGCGAGCTTGATATGCGTGGCGATCGTTTCTCGATTTTCGGAGAGTTTAGATCGGTTTGCAAGATCTGGATGAATAGTTATGGGACAATATATCGAGACAGGAAAAATCACCTAAGACTTAGTTCACTAGACTATCCACCTAGGTTTTACGTTCCCTAAAGTTCTATGGCAGTCTCAAAGACGTTTTTATTTCTTAGTAATTTCCTACGAAAACTCCAAGTCTGATTTCAAAAATTTCAAGTCGCAAATACCTTAGTTCTCTCGAAGATGCAGTTTTGTCTCTTCTCAGTTTTGCTTTCTCAGTTTTGCTTGCTCATTTCTCTCGAAGATGATGTTCGCCTTTTTCGATATTGGTGTTTATCCTTTGAAACTTGACATTTATCTTCCAAACTTGACTGATACGAAGTCAATAAAAAGGTTCAACGTAATCGTATAGTTGAGGCGGCTAAGGTGTTAAGTTAACCGTTGCCGTATTATACGATTAATCCGAATCCACGCGAGAAAACTAGTCTTTGCGGGTTTTTTTTTTATCGTAAAGTTTCAATGGTAACTCCAATCGAGACGAAACAAGAGACGTTTCGATCGAGATTTGAAGGAGAACACAAAGATGGAGGTAAGGGCGAGTAGGAGCAAGAGAAGGAGTTTAGACGAGTCTTACTTGTTTCGTCGTAAAATCTCAACAGAAACTCCGATTGAGACGAAACGAAAAGCGTTTCGATCGGGATTCAAAAGACAAAACAAAGGAGGAGCTTTTTGAGGCCCGACAGGTCGCTAAGATAATGTGTCTGTTAACCACAAGGTTTGGTAATGTGGCTGTTAACCACAAGGTCGGAGGTTCAACCCCTCCTTCTAGCGCCAAACTGTGGGAACCGAAATTCGCACTGTCGATTTACGTTTAAATTAGGAAACTAGGAAAACCCTAATTTCCCAGAGATCCCGAATCTCTGCGAGAGCCAACGGCAAGTGACCAAATATATGCAAAAATCATGAAAAGATAAAAACCGAGTTTAGAGAAAACAGTAGATCTTATTTCGAGTCCGCGTGAGAGCGTTGCGATCATTACAAGAGATCATAAAAGCTTTGGCCGCAAAGGCTGTCAGCAAGTTACCTAGTTCTAGCGGCCTAAAATCTCAAACCTAGTTGACTAGCAGCTCGATAACAAAAGACGAAGAATATACAGAAAAGGTTTTTGATTGATTTCGGACTGAACCTTATGAAAGGCTGCCTACGTACCCCCTTTCGAGGATCAAGCCAAACGTAGTTCAAGAGTGAACCAAGAGATCGAACTGCTTGTGCACGTTCGTCTGGTAATCGGGTGCCAGTCATGAAAACAGAGCATGTCGAGAATAATGCCTCAGAGTTTCTAAGTGCCGAGAGTTCTGAGTCTAAAAAGTTGTCCTCGTGCCTCTCGCCTAGGACTCCTTATATACTCGCTCCTAGGTCGGTTTACGTTTTTTCCTCTTCTGCCCTTAAGCCGTCATAACTTAAAAATGGAGATATTTCGTTTTTCCCGATCTTTCTAAATATCTTCGAATACTTTTTATTTATCCGCAGAAACTTGACATTTATCTTCCCTTGCGAACCAAGCATAAACCCTCCTACGGTTTAGGGGCTTTTGGTTAAGAAATCGTAAGTGGGTTTCGAGTCACGTCTTAGGTCTCTTTGGACCGTTGTTTGACTCGAAACGTTTATTACAGCTTCTTTCGATAAAAACGAACTTTCCGTGGTTTTCATCGTAAAGTTCGATCGATGACTTCAAATGACGAGAAACATTAAATGGGTTGGCTACGGTCTTCGGGAGATAGCATTAAAGAGTAGACGAGAATGCATGGATTCGTGTTGTATTGATTTTTAAGAAAGCACGGTCGTTATGTAGCGACCGAGTTGTGTGCGTGCACAGAGCGACCGAGCCATGTACGTGCTCGGTCGCTACGTAGCGACCGAGCTTTGGGGAGAGCTCGGTCGCTACGTAGCGACCGAGCTTCGGTGAGAGCTCGGTCGCTACGTAGTGACCGAGTTTCGGTGAGAGCTCGGTCGCTACGTAGCGACCGAGCTTCGGGGAGAGCTCGGTCGCTACGTAGCAACCGAGCTTCTGGGAGAGTTCGGTCGCTACGTAGCGACCGAGCCGTGTACGTAGCGACCGAGCCGTGTACGTGCTTGGTCGCTACGTAGCGACCGAGCTTCGGTGAGAGCTCGGTCGCTACGTAGCGACCAGCTTTTGTGCTGGTTGCTACGCGGCAACCTTGTTCGTGTCTTTCTCTGATTTTTCGTGAATGTGTTTTCTCCGCAAGATTCTTCGTAAAAATAAATTTTTTTCTAAGATTTATTTTTCGTAAAAACGTTCATGCCGATTTTTACGGAATTTCAGACATTGATTCCTACGTGACTGATTTTGACCCCAACAGTGGGACTCTTTATCGTCCTCAGTGTTGTGTGCTTCAGGTGGTGCTGCTGAGCCAACAGGTCTCATCTTATTGTTTCTCATTAATAACTCATTATTCTGCTCAGCAAGCAAGAGACAAGAAATAAGATCAGCATAGGTTTTAAAACCTTTCTCTCTCAACTGTTGTTGTAACAGCACATTGCTTGTGTGGAAAGTGGAAAAGGTTTTCTCAAGCATATCCTGATCCGTAATACTTTCACCACACAGTTTCAACTTTGAAACGATCTTAAACATGGCCGAGTTGTACTCGTCCACGGACTTATAGTCTTGGATTCTTAGATCCCTCCAATCAGACCGAGCCTTTGGTAGGATCACCGTTCTCTGGTGATCTCGATTTCAATTTGTTCCAAAGCTCTAGTGGATTCTCAATGGTTAGGTATTGATCCTTGAGACTCTCAGCTAGATGGTGACGAATGATCAAGATGGCTCTGTAACTATCTTTCTCATTTGAGTTGTTGTCCTCAGTGATACATTCACCGAGACCTTTGGATTTCAATATGATCTTGGTATCAAGCGCCCACTGAAGGTAATTGTCTCCAGAGACATTTAAGGCAGCAAAATCCAAGTTATTGATTTTTGACATCTGAAATCATAGATAATATAGGTCTTTTAGAAATAAGGTTTTTAAAACATTCAGGTAAAGCCTAATGGCCAAAGTATATGCCTTACAGCCAAGAAGAAGCCACACGGCCAAGTAGAAGCCACACGGCCAAGATTCAATTTAGGGTTAATGCATATAGTTTTACATGTAATTGCAATCCTAAGGCAGTTGGTTTCTATCAGTTCATGATTCAATCAAAACAAACCAATCGGCCAAGTAATAGAACAAGCCACACGGCTATTTAGTTCAATTCAATATCATCCCTAGAATTAGATCTAAGTTCAATTGCAATCAATCAGTAGTGATCAGGTTAAGATATGAATGCAACAAGGCCACACAGCCATGGATGATGATCTAGAACAATTAACCTAGAAAGTATTAAGGCCACACGGCCACAATCTAATTCGATTTCAAAGTGATAAAACTAGGTCATTAGGGTTTTAACCAAGTCAAGCAATTCAGATTCAAGTTTAAACAATCCTAATCAATATTTCTAGGTGATCAAACAAATAATTAAGTTTCAAATCAAAATTAAAACCGATTTTCCAATTTAGGGTTTTAGGGATTTTGAAACTTTGATCTTTGATCAAAGAGATTTGATTTGAGATTCAAAACCTTTAAGGTTATGATTTTAATTGATCAATGGATCAATCTCGATTTAGGGTTTAGGGGATCAGACTTATTCGAGCTCCGATTTACTCTTTTAGGGTTTGATCTATTATCCTAGGGTTTTATCTTTTGTTTGCAGATTGTTGAAACCGGACCACCAAGAGAATCTCGAACGGACGCGAGCTGGAACGAGCTGGAACGCGAGCTGGAACGAGCTGGAACGAGCTGGAACGCGAGCTGGAACGAGCTGGAACGCGAACTGGAATGAGCTGGAACGCGAACTGGAACGGACGCGAGCTGGTTCTGTGCTGATCAAGTCGCGGGCTGGGAGTTGTCGCGAATGGAAGCACAAACGAGTTGGAGTTGAAGTCGCGCGAGCTGATCGCTATCGGGTCTTGGATGTTGCAGTCGGGATCGCGAGATGAGGCTGAGGCGGATCGCAAACTGAGACGGACAGGGATCGTCTGAAACTGAGATGGGAACGCGAGACGCGATCGAGTTTTAGGGTTCGTCGGGTTAGGTTTAGGGTTTAAGGGTTTTGTCGATTAGGTTTTTGGGCTCAGGGTATTTAGAGTTTTGTGCTGATAACGTGTTGTGAAACACTAGATTTTGAACTGAATGTTTCTATGTTTCATTAATGAATAAGTGTTCCCTTTATATAGAGGATTACAAGATAAGTAAAAAGGAAAGTATCCAAAACCTTAACCCATTAGGATTAGGAAAACTACTAATACATAATAATGGAAAGATAACAATTACAATGAAAAGGAAATAGAGTTTTCTTTTCTCCAAAGCATAAGCCGCCTCTCTTTCTCTCTCTCTCTCTCTCTCTCTCTCTCTCTCTCTCTCTCTCTCTCTCTCTCTCTCTCTCTCTCTCTCTCTCTCTCTCTCTCTCTCTCTCTCTCTTTTCAAGTCGTGGCCGCCTCTCTCTAGGGTTGGACCGTCTCTCTCTCTTAGTGTATGAGCCGGTTTATGGACCGGACCGGTTATGGACATCCATCAATTGATTTATAACACTATTAATAGTTTACATTTTGAAAAATGCATTCCTTTTTCAAGTTGTTGAAAAATACACTTTATTAGCTGTTAAAAAAAAAACTCCAAGTTAGATATATTAATAAAGAGACTGTGTCAAAAGGGAGAGAAACATGCCAATTCAAGTTCATTATGAATACCTGAACCTGTATGAAGGGGACATTGACAAACAAAATACCAGCATCTCCTTTTAGAAATCACTTGTAGTAGAGGTTTTTGCGTGATTCCCTTGAGGCCTTGAACACTCATGGATGGATTCACATTAATCCGTCCATAATCGTTGTTGCGACGATTACAACATTTGAGGTAGCCATGTGTCATCACCACAATAATTTTTAAAGTTTCTAGAGAAATATGTTGGTTCATCTAAATATATAATAAGCTTTTTATTAAACTAACCATAAATTAATTATTAATGTTCTTCATTCTTTCTATAAATAAAAATTACGGAATTGCCTAATATGGTTAAAATATATATATGACAATTAATGATTTTGAATAATAAAGATTTGATAAAAAATAGTGTATTCTCTATCATTTATTCAATTTTAACTTATTAAAATAAATTAAACAACTACATTAACCATATAATAAAATTTAGATTTTTCCGTATATGTGATATTTTGAATTTTTAAAAATGACTATAAATTACTAAAACTGTTAAAAGTCTCACATTAAAAATTTTGTGAACCATGGTTTAATTTTTTTTTGACAAGGTACAAATGATTACAAAATCATATAAGTATAAATAATCATTTAATAAATATTAAGAATAAATAAATATATATATATATATATATATATATCGTTTAAATTAACTATATACCATATAAAATACATAAATATTTACATTTTGAAGTTTTATTTGAACAATGTTTTTGATAAAAGTTTTGTACAAATATTGACAGCTTAATAGTTAAATTTTAAATTTTGCATTGATTTTTTAAAAGAAATTATAAATTGCAAAAACTATTAAACATCACACAATGAAAAACATTGTTATCAATAATTCAAAGTTTTTGTTATAAGAAGATACAAATGATCAAAAAATATGAGTGGAAAAAATGATTTAATAAATATCAATATTAAAAATATATTATATATCTATGTAAATATCATTTAAATTTAAATATAGACCACATAAAATAAAAAATGTGTTTGGATTAATAAAATTTATTTATGTGTTTGCATCAATTTGATAATATACGAAATATTCACTGATTTTTAAATATTTAATATATATTTATTATTTCATAACGTGTAAAAAAAAATAATACGTAAAAATAACTTATATATAATGTTTATCCCTCGCAATGCGTGGATCTTAATCTAGTTTCTTTAAAAAACACAAAAATATCTTGAGAACAAAACAACAAGCACAATTAGTAAAGGCAAAACTAATTTTAAAACCATGAGAGAATCCAATTGATGTTTTATAATTATAATAAGAGAATGAAATTAAAAATTGAGATAAAGAAATTTCAGAGAATTAGTGAGTTTTCTGAATTTTGAAAAACATAGTTGTTAATGTGTTATTTAAATATTTATATTGGATAACTTGCTCAATTTAAATATCCAAAAGTGCAGTTTTCAAAATAATTAAATCAAGGTGTACTTTTCATATTATAATCTTATATAAATGTATTTTTCCAAATTTTCCATAAATATAAATTACATTACTTTAATAATAAATTTCTTTATATAAACTAAAATGGTATAGTATAAAAAAGAAAAAATCCATATGAATGTGCAAGTGGAGATCTAATGGATAGGGGTGGGCAAAAAAAACGAACCGAACAGAGTCATACCGAACCAACCAAACCGAAACCGATTCAAACCGAACCAAAGTCTACTTCAAACTATTCGGTTGAAGATTTTCCCAACCCGAATGGTTCGGTTTTAAACCGAACTGATGTGTTTTTGTAATTATTTAAATTAAAATATTAGTAATACCAATATACTAAAATTCTAATACCATACCACGTATTTTCCATTTTTCCATTTATTAACATACATTCTTCTAACCGACTATGTAATCATTAAAATATTTGATTTAAAAAAATAGAAAAGTATGTATCTTTATTATATTATTATATATGTAAACATTTTATATATTAAAACAGAAGTCACAACCTTGATTCATGTGTGATTTTTTAAAAATGGACCTAATGGACCTATTCTTACAAAGCCATGTTACATTTAATCTCTAATTTTATCATTTAAATTTTGGGCCTACCAGAAATTTTTATTGGGCTATCAATAATTGGATTTAAAGAATAGATGATCCATTGGATTTATAGATAATAAAAATTAAATAGATATAATTTAATGTTGTAATACTATAACTCGATATGTTAAATATTTAAATATTTGTCGATGTTAACTTTTAAAATTATAAAGATTTTTTTTTAAATAACAAAAATCATATTATCAAACAGTGATTAATCTTTACTACCTTAAACCAATGAAAACAAATTTTAAACTATATAGTTTATTTTAAAAATTAAACAAAAAACTAAATGTTTAATTATTTACTCGATAATATAAATTTATGAAGCGAAAAGTTTAATTTCTTAAAATCTTTCTAAATTTGTCTAATGTTGCAATATTAAAACAGAAGTCACAACCTTGATTAATGTGTGATTTTTTTTAAAAAAAATAGACATAATGGACCTATTCCTTAAAAGTCATGCTACATTTAATCTCTAATCTTATCATTTAAATTTTGGGCATACCAGAAATTTTTATTGGGCTATCAATAGTTGGATTTAAAGAATAGATGATCCATTAGATTTATAGTTAGTATAAATTAAATAGATATAATTTAATGTTATAATACTATACCTCTATATGTTAAATATTTAAATATTTGTCGATGTTAACTTTTAAAATTATAAAGATTTTTTTTGAAAATAACAAAAATTATATTATCTAACAATGATTAATGTTTACTACCTTAAACCAGTGAAAACAAATTTTAAGCTATATAGTTTATTTTAAAAATTAAACAAAAACTAAATGTTTAATTATTTACTCGATAATATAAATCTATGAAGCGAAAAGTTTAATTTTTAAAAAAATTTCTAAATTTGTGAAATGTTACAATATCTTTGAATATGACAATAAAACAATATTTTACTAATCTTTATATATATATATATATATATATATATATATATATATATATATATATATCTACGATTTTAATAATGAAATAATAATCCAAAAATATATATATAGAAGAAGATACAAATGCATGTGAAAGTTTAAAACAATCTATTCAATGCAAAAAATTTAAAACAATCTATTCAATGCAAAAAATATACTGTAAACTTATTATGTTTTAAAAATTGATAGACACATATATTATATATATACAAATTAAAAATTGAAAACAAAATATTCATATAAAAATAAATGAAAACAAAAATCCGCGCGGTTGCGCGGATCGAGATCTAGTTGATTTTAAATCTAAAACCTAAACCATAAAGCAAATCTTATAACATAAAGTAGAAGGTTGTTTTCTTTTCCTCTTGCCACCTCATCAAATAGGGCAATAGGCTACATATGTCCCATAAATTACAACACACCGTTTCATTAACTTGGCAATGAATTGATGCTGGCTTATCTATGTGTTTTAGGCCTTATATGTGGATAAAAAGACTAGCCGAGGATTTGACGCAATCCTCTCTTAACGTCGTCAACGCTATCTCTTCTCTTCCTCCTCCATGGCTGCTTCAGCTTCGTCCCTCGCTCTCTCCACCTTCAACCCTAAATCCCTTCCTTTCTCCATCTCCAAACCTGCCTCCACTTCCCTCCTACCTCTTCCCTCTCCTTCGAACTCAACTCCCAATCCATTTCCCTCTCCATCTTCGCTTCCTCCGCCGCGTCTCGCTTCGTCCGCAACATCGCGGTTACAGACGACTTCAACGTAGAAGAAGAAGGGAGCATTTTCTCCGATGAGGCTCTGCCGCCTCCGCAGCAGGAGCAATCCTTCTCTGCTGACCATAAACTCTTTGTCGGTAACCTTCCCTTTAACGTCGATAGTGCTCAGCTCGCTAAGCTCTTCGAAAGCGCCGGAAATGTTGAGATGGTTGAGGTATGAAAGAATCATTCTTTATGCTTTTTGAAGTGGTTTGTGTTATTGTCATAATGGGATTCTGACAAGAGACAAAGATTGATTCTGTTTATTTTTGTTAAGTTGAGATTAGTTCATTTGTCTCTGTAGTTAATGTTATGTTACAATGGGATTCCGACAGGAGACAAAGATATGTTCTTTTTTGTTGTTGTTGAGTTGAGAATAGTTCATTTGTCTTTGTTAGGTGATCTATGACAAAGTGACATGACGAAGCAGGAGTTTCGGGTTCGTGACTATCTCTTCTGTGTCTGAAGTTAAGGCAGCTGCTCAGCAATTCAATGGCTATGTAAGAAGATATCTCTCTCTTAATCTGTTGTTCTATGCTGATAAGGGTTTTGTTAGATGACTGAAAAACTTTAAACTTTATGGGTGGTTTTAGTAAAAGTCGAAGCCTTTCTCTTCTCTTCCTCATCTTAGTAGCTCTTGAATGGTTTAGTGATTTAAGCTGATGTCTTTGGCAAATACTAATACTCAGTTACCAGGTTAGGAACGTGTTAATCTGTATTCTTTTTCTAACGTCTTATTGTATCGAAAGTTTTCGACTTTTACCAAAACCACCCATAAATTTTAAAGCTTTTCACTCATAAAGTTTAGATCTTATTGTATCGAGTATAATCAAACTAAACCTAACCTTTGTAGACATCATAGGGGCTGTACGAGACATCAACATTACTTTTAATGATCAGACGTGGACAGCTCAACACATTATGATTAACAGGTGCGATGATTGATTCATAATAGGTATGTGTTTACATAATTTATATTTGAAGTCTAATATGGAACTAAACTTAGTTGCAGTTCTACAACTGTTTCTTTAAGTGTTTTTGATGCATAAGCGGACCAGCTAAAACCAAATATCTTGGCCATCGGTGTGGCAAAGGTGATCGTCGCAACCAGCATTAACCCCAAGTCTATTGGAGGTAACATTCGGTGTGGCAAAGGTGATCGTCGCAACCAACATCAACCCCAAGTTTATAGGGGGTAAGCATTTTTTGATTTATTTCCACTCCAAATCATATGTTTATGTCCATTGACAAATATAAATAAATTTAATTTTTTCTTTAGGTTGACTATACCTGGATGCTACTTATGGGATTCATTTTTACTTTGACCATGAGGTGGCCGCAAGCCAGAGACTATTTCAAGAGTACTCATCTTATTACACACATGTCTAAAAATAATCTACACATGTCTTTGTTCATATCTGATTATATACAATATGCAGGTTGTATTCAAAACCCGAGAAGGACACTACCAGTGCGAAGCAGTACCATGGTGTAAAGAAGCTCGAAAAGGTTTCACCAGGAGAGTTGAACAACTATGTTCTGGAGTCACCCCTACAAGTAAGTTTCTGATAATTTACTGCCTCAGCCTCATGCTTCTGTGGACTAAGACCAAAATTCTTTAATAACTGCAGGCCATTGAGTTTCTATGCAAAGCCAAGATCGCATCACTGGAAACTACAAACGGATGGTGTTACATCTCCTGTGCTAAATGCTCCAAGAAGCTCCAGCGAGGGAACTCTTCGTTCACATGCCCTACATGTTTTAATGCCATTGCTGTTGGAGTTGTCAGGTTCGGTTCGCATATCTATATTAAACTTGCTTAATAAAAACAGCCTTTTGTTATTTGTGCCAACTATTTGGGAAAAAAAAAACACAATCGCAAGGTATCGTGTTGAGCTGCTGGTGGAGGCGGGTGATGATAAATCTCTCTTTGTAGCATTCGACTCAGCTATGACTAAGCTGACAGGAATCAGGGCTGCAGAAGTTGCGATGGAGTGATTGAAGCTTCAAGTTATGTACAAGCTCCATCAATCTGACATATCTTGATTAAAACAAAACACAAAATTGTAGATTGGATTAGTGAAGGTTTTATCTTCACTTACCATTGTTCCTTAGATTTCTTATACTAACTTTTTGTTTCTCATATTAAAGAAAGCTGAGATCTCGCATTTTATGAATTCGAAAGAACTCAAAATGCCTCGACTCTCAATCAGAAACGGAAAAGGAACTGAGAACATCTAAAAATGCATTTAAGGTTCATTGTGCAGGCGTTGATGGAGAGGAATATTAACAGTGGGACTGCATTTTCATCAAATTATTGTCCACCACCTGCTGAGTTTTAACCCAATCGAGCTTTAGTGGCAGCAGTAGCCATCTACTGCAATCTTAGGAATCCAGAGCAGTTAGATGGTTCCAAAATAATTATTACCTAAACATGTTTTTTAAACAACTAAAAAAACTAAATTTGTGAATATTAATATAATTTATATTTTCATATTTTAAGACTATCCTAAGAGAACGAACTTAATAATATTATTTTCATAAAGAGCGTATGTCACATTATTTTAATTTTAAATTTCAATTGCTGACAAATGTTGTTTTCAAAATTTTGTTTGCTATTTAAATTATGTTTAAAATGATTTTAACATATTTTTATAACAAATAAAAAATTGATATATATATATATATAAGTTGTTTAATTTAAAAAGTATGCCATTAATTAGTGTCACTACCACTTCAGAACATATTTCTACACCACACTTATATGTAAATATCCACATTTATAGTGAAATGGTCTAGCAACTCTTTTGTGGACCTTTTAGCTAGAAAATCATGTAAACAAACGTGAAATAACCAAACAAAAATAATAATTCTCACTTACTATCAAATTAAACCATTTTATATATAGAAAGAAAATCAGTCACATAGCTTAATGTAGGATTTAGTAAACATAAAATACAAAAAAAAATATGCAAAAAAATTATGAACATTTTAAAGTATGGATCTAAATTATACTCCCTCTATTTCATAGTAGATGAAGTTTTAGCTCTTTGCACACATATCAAAAAAATTATTTTCTCTGAAAATTATTGAAAATACATTTTTAGACTAATTTATTTAATTATAAACAAAAATAGTAATAATACAATTGGCTACACAATTTTAATAAATTTAAAGTTACCTAGATATGAGAAAATATCATCTATTGTAATACAAAAACAATCACCTAAAAATCATCTATATTGAAACGAATGGAGTATAAATGATCGTTTGAAAATATGTTAAACCAAAATAAATTTTGTCTTAGAATATAAACATAAAATTTAATTTTTTTATAGGCTTCAAAATAGTTAATCTTTCAAGTAAAAGCATTATAAATATTATCCTGACATCATATGATCATACAAAACAACTAAATTTATAAAGATTTTTAAAAGTTTTAAAAATTTATAAAAAAGTATTAGAGTACATAAAAAATCCATTATCCCAAATTATAAATAAGGAGAGTTCAACGATATGGAATAAAAATAATTTATATATATCTTCATCGTTTTTATTGTTAGATGAATATTTTTTGGTTCCATAAAATATAACCTTATTTTAAATATTAAATTATCTACATTTAAGATAAAACATTAAAATAATACTATTCATTTACAAAGAACTAAAAAATATTCAATAAAAACTGTAAAAACTAAGAAACTAATAAAAAATAAAAAATGAAACTAAACTATTTACATAATATTTATTAAAAAATATAATTGGAGCTTCAAAAGACGTAGATTACTTATGCATCTAAGGTATCTGCTTTACATCTATGCAACGACCTTAAACGAATTGAAATATTTGAAAAAAATATTTATAATTATATATTTAAGTGTTAGTTTATAATATAAACAATTAAATTTACACTTAACTGTTTTAGTCAGTTCTTAAAAATCATATTCAGCTTAACCTATACCATAACAAAATACAATCATGTTGACCTCAATCCATTCATACAAATAATAATCATAAGAACCACACACCTATTCTTTTTTTTTTTGTCAAAACACACACCTATTCTTAAAAACCTAAAATATAGCAAATCAGTATTAATCAACCAATTTTGGATTCAAAATCATCAAAAATATACAATGAGAGCACCACATACACCTCATCTACCCAATATATATGTTATACATTGCAGTCTATTAATAAACCAAACATAATTAATTTTAACATACATAATCTCTTCTCACCTTTAACATTCTCAAAACCATAAGCATTATTATCATTTCTCTTGCAAAAGCTTACATAACATACACACAAAATATATACAATTACATATTTATATAAATCACATATAAAGCACATTCCGCGCGTAGCGCAGACCTACCCAAGTTTTATTAAAAACAAAAGTTCTTATCCACAGCGTCACATGGAAGATGATTCATTGCAAGCTTTTTAATAATGATATAAAAGACATTACTAATGATGTTGGTTTTTTTTTTTAGTTAACTTTCATTTGTTTTAATTCGTATTTATTTTTTGTGACTTTTTAAATATTTTTGTTTCAGTTTTATATTGAATTTAGTTCACATAGTTTATGTTTACATAATTTATGCCCAACTAAGAAGAACCTAAATAAACTGATCCAAACAATAGATCCAACCGAACCGAATATAAGCCGAACCGAATATAAACCGAACCAAACACAAACCGAACCGAACCAAACCAAACTAACTATGGTTTATTTCAATTGGAAAAATACTAGAACCGAACTAACCAAACTAAACCGAACCCGAACCGAACCGAGAAAATAACCGAAGTGCCCACCCCTACTAATGGACACTGGAGATCAAAATAAAAGAATCTGGAAACATTGATTACCGCCAAATAGTAAAAGAAATGATTGGTTAAATTAAAGCAAAACGAAATTAAGAATTGGACATTTAAAACTTGTAAATAGATGTGGTGCGTAAATCATGGCCCAAACTCTCCTTCACTGAGGAGTTTTACGGGAGATCAACCACTTCCTTGGCTCTCCGGTAAAGGTAATATTACCAGAGACATTTACGAAACCGCTTCAAATTCCACTGAGTATTTCAATGTTGCTATCGAATCCGATTTCATCATATTTGTTTGACCAACGGTATCAAAAATTTCAAATGAAGGTTTTCTACGGATTCTTTTTTTTGTTTTCTATTCTCATCCTTTTTTTTGTTTTTTATGTTTGTTTATTGTTTTCCCGTCGAGTACTCGTTGTAACTCGTAACCACATAATTTTATTGGACTTTTAATTTAATATAAATAATTAGTGTTTCTGAAAAAAAAAAGGGCGACGATCATCTTTAAAGAACATCTTCAATCCATAACACTAAAATAGTGTCAAAACTACATTATTTTTGATGTAGATTTTAACATTTAAAAATAGTTTTTTTTCAACCACTTTACCAAACTTTACACTAAAATTATTTTATAATATTATATGTATTTATTTATTTATTTCTCATTTATTTAATTGTAACTAGGTGACTAGTCGCACCCACATAAAAAATATTCGAAATATGAAAAGAGTAATAGTGCTTAGTTTTATATTTTTGTCTTGCTCAAACTTGCTTATAGATCTAGACCAAATCGTTTTGTATTTTTCCAGCACACTGAAACCCACTGTATTGATTTGCACTTTTGGGATCGTTTAATATATATTTATAATGTAAATAAAGAAATACAAAAAATTAAAAAGATAATAGTGCTTAGTTTTACATATTTTATATTATCACTAAGTGAAATTGTGTTGTATATATGTTGTAATTATATATTTTAGGTGAAAGATTATATTTATGTTTTTTTTATTTTTGTTAAAAACAGTAACAAATTTTTAAAAAAATATGATAAAAAGTTGAAGTAATATAAATTAAGAATTACAATTTTCGATAAAAAGCAGTACGAACGCCATAGTTTGTAAGAGCAAGAGAATCATTAGGGAGACTGCAAAATAAATTAATACATAAAATCAAAACGTTGTAGTATGTTGTCAAGGTTCTATATATAAATTAAGAATTAGCTAACAAAAGCGTACATACTGGAGAAGTACCTTGATTTGAACTGGTCAATCTAATCCAGTGTTGGATTGAAGAAAATATGGGTTGAATTCCATCCGCAAGATATGGAGTAATCACCTATATTTTGATTTTATTAACATGTTCTAAAATTAATAATTTTAGAAACTTAGGTGTATTATATACCTTTCCACTCTTTAATAGAAGAGAACCTGATAACACAAATTATTATTGTGGACATGTTACTCGTACTATAATCATATACTTGCTTAGTATAACTACCCCACAAAGCATACATTATCTTGACATATAAATTAAACTTAAGCTAATAAATAGAATATATATGTTTATCTAGAAAATGTATTAAACTTACTTTTGGCCACGTAACTCAATTAAAAGCTTCATGTTACCTTTTTCTTTTATCATTTTGTTTTCAAGAGACCCAAAGTTAACTATTTGGCCAACAACATCCACGTAACCAAAAAAACAAACAAAATCAAGAGATATAAATTGTTAGTGCATGATAAATGGTATAAAAATTGATCACCAACCAAATCCTCCTATCAACGAAAACCATTCTGATAGTATTTCCAGATTCTTTGTTATAATTTCTCCGTAAGTGAATAATCCTAACTTCAATACGCCATGTATTTTCCCACAGTTTTAAGTCTTTGACATAAGAAACTAGGATTTTAGGGGTTGAACCATTGCCATTGGTTTTTAAAACTGTTAGCAAAAGAGAAATATGGTTGTATTGTAAGAACTTGGAGGTCTCCTTTATATATACTCTACATTCCACGTTTGAGAGTTATTAGCATAATATTTATTTACATTAACATTATTATGCTAAACCTTTATACTAAAACTTCGGAAGGTATGTACATTAACATCACCAAACAATTTAGAGAGAAAGCAGTAAAAAGCTTAACTGCTATAATGTGGTCTTGCAATGATTGCATATATGAACTATCGCAAGCAGTATATCACAAAAAAGTTACTATAACATTTAATAAATTAACAAATTAGGAACATTTAGAAAAAATACATTTATCACATTATCATTTGTATATTCCAATATACTAGCATATCCCCTATATATTAATTGAGAAACATTTGAAAAGATGTAACCTCAATTTTGTATTAATTAAAATAGGCCACAATGCATAGGTGGCACTCAATTAGGTAGTCAATTGCATTCAATTGAAAAATAAGTAGGTCCACATTCGATTTTTATATGTTGTTAGACACATAAGTTGGTCAAACTATATGATATAATGATATGATATGCTATTTTCTTTCCTTAAATAAAACCTACGGAATTACCATAAATGACTAATATATATATGACAATTAATGATTTTAATAATAAAGATTTGATAACAATTTATATCTCCTCCATCATTTTTTGTTTAATTTTATATTATTAAAATAAATTAAACAATCAAATTAGTTATAAAAGTAAAATTTAGATTTTTTCGTATATGTTATATTTTGAATTTTTAAAAACGACAATAAATGACTAAAACTATTAAAATTATTATGTTAAAAATTAATGATCAATAGTTTAACATTTTTATTATAAGAAGATACACATGATTTTAACACCATATGAGTAAAAAATATCATTTAATAATAAAATAAAAAAATATATATATATAGATTAAAATATATATACCATAAGATTACATAAATATTTTAATATTAAAACTTTCAATGAATTTTCAAGAACATTTATAAATTATAAACTTATTAAAGATTTCAGATTGAAAATTTTGTTATCGATGATTTAAATATTTTGTTATAAAATGATATGAATGATCATAGAACCGTATGATTATAAATTCTTATTTAATAAATAACTATATAAAATATACTATTCTTAGAAAAATAGGTTGGTCCATCTTAACTTATATTACACTTTTTATTAAACTAACTATCGAATTGATAAATAATATACCAAAAAATGTTTTGCACTTTCCTTAAATAAAAGCTACGAAATTACCTAATATGATTAACATATATGTGAAAATTAATTATTATGAATAATAAATATTTGATAACAATTTTTGTATCTTAGTTCTTTTTTAAAATTTTATATTATTAAAAGATATTAAAAATCACATTAAATATATAATAAAAAAAATTTATATTTTTTTATATGTTATATTTTGAATTTTTTAAAACGTCTATAAATTATTAGAAATTTGAAGATCTCCACTCTTAAAATTTTGTGATCAATAGATTATTTTTTTTTGTCATAATAAGTTACAAATGATCATAAAATTGTATTAATATGAACTTTTATTTAATATTATAAGAAGATACACATGATTTAAAACCATATGAGTAAAAAATATCATTTAATAATAAAACATATATCTATATATAGATTAAACTATATACCATAAGATTACATAAATATTTTAATATTAAAACTTTCAATGAATTTTCAAAAACATTTATAAATTATAAACTTATTAAAGATTTCACATTGAAAATTTTGTTATCGTTGATTTAAATATTCAGTTATAAAACGATATGAATGATCATAGAACTGTATGATTATAAATTCTCATTTAATAAATGACTATATAAAATATACTATTCTTAACTTACATTATATTTTTTATTAAGCTAACTATCGAATATTCGAATTGATAAATAATCTACCAAATTTTGTTTTTGCACTTTCCTTAATTAGAAGCTACGAAATTACCTAATATGATTAACGTATATATGAAAATTAATTATTATGAATAATAAATATTTGATAACAATTTTAGTATCTTAGTTCTTTTTTAAAATTTTATATTATTAAAAGATATTAAAAATCACATTAAATATATAATAAAAACATTTATATTTTTTCTTATATGTTATATTTTGAATTTTTCAAAACGTCTATATATTATTAGAAATTTGAAGATTCTCACTCTGAAAATTTTGTGATCAATAGATTATTTTTTTTGTTATAATAAGTTACAAATGATCATAAAATATAACGCATATGATTTTTTTATTTAATAAATATTCAAACAAAATAATATATATATATATATATATATATATATATATATATATATACTAATGATTTAAAGCAACAAGAATGGCTGATCAATTTAGTTGTCCAGTTGAAATCTTTCAAATGTATGTGAAAGATTAAAGTCAAAGTAAATATGGATTTAGAATAGTAGTTATATTTTACTAACCAAAATACCGAAAAAACCGAACCGAACCGAAACCAATCTGATATCTGGATTGAACACCCCTAATCCAAATGAAGCCAAACTATTGTTTCATTCTCCAAAATATAATAAAAATAATAACTTAATTCCGCGCAAGGCGCAGATCTTATCTAATATTAATGTTCATTAATGACTAAGACTAATAATGAATACTACATAGATTAAAGCTAATCACGAAACAGTTAAGACAGAAACTAAAGCTAAATTTATATACTTAGGTTTGGAATAATTGAGTATATGAACTAACGCAACAATAAGGAAACTAAAAATTTAATGAATTAAGTAACATACAAATGTACTGGTTTTAATTACGATTTTACAAATGTATTGGTTTTGTTACGAATTAATGACTAAGTAATAATGTATTGGTTTAATTTCGATGGTGTTACCGTTTGGTTCATCTCTTTCACTATCATCCCCCAAGAGGGTCTTGCACCAGTGGATCTATACATTGAAATCAAATGCATGAATAAGCTCTTCTCCTCCAAATGTACATTGATGCTTCTACTCTATTCGCCATCTCCACAACAGCATGTTGAGATGAAAGATCTATTGACTCCAGCAAGTAATCTGCTGAGAAGTTATCAAGAGTGATGTTTATAAAAAGAAAATCTCCCAGACATGGTCTCCCGTTCTGTTAGACAAAAAAATGTGATTCAGACACAATTTCAGAAAATTAGCTATGAGATTTAAAAGTTTTTATTATACCTTTTGGAAGAGCTTCATGGTATACCTTTTAATTCGTATTTATTTTTTGTGACTTTTTAAATATTTTTGTTTCAGTTTTATATTGAATTTAGTTCACATAGTTTATGTTTACATAATTTATGCCCAACTAAGAAGAACCTAAATAAACTGATCCAAACAATAAATCCAACCGAACCGAATATAAGCCGAACCGAATATAAACCGAACCAAACACAAACCGAACCGAACCAAACCAAACTAACTATGGTTTATTTCAATTGGAAAAATACTAGAACCGAACTAACCGAACTAAACCGAACCCGAACCGAACCGAGAAAATAACCGAAGTGTCCACCCCTACTAATGGATACTGGAGATCAAAATAAAAGAATCTGGAAACATTGATTACCGCCAAATAGTAAAAGAAATGATTGGTTAAATTAAAGCAAAACGAAATTAAGAATTGGACATTTAAAACTTGTAAATAGATGTGGTGCGTAAATCATGGCCCAAACTCTCCTTCACTGAGGAGTTTTACGGGAGATCAACCACTTCCTTGGCTCTCCGGTAAAGGTAATATTACCAGAGACAATTACGAAACCGCTTCAAATTCCACTGAGTATTTCAATGTTGCTATCGAATCCGATTTCATCATATTTGTTTGACCAACGGTATCAAAAATTTCAAATGAAGGTTTTCTACGGATTCTTTTTTGTGTTTTCTATTCCCATCCTTTTTTTTTGTTTTTTATGTTTGTTTATTGTTTTCCCGTCGAGTACTCGTTGTAACTAGTAACTACATAATTTTATTGGACTTTTAATTTAATATAAATAATTAGTGTTTCTGAAAAAAAAAAGGGCGACGATCATCTTTAAGGTAAGAACATCTTCAATCCATAACACTAAAATAGTGTCAAAACTGCATTATTTTTGATGTAGATTTTAACATTTAAAAATAGTTTTTTTTCAACCACTTTACCAAACTTTACACTAAAATTATTTTATAATATTATATGTATTTATTTATTTATTTCTCATTTATTTAATTGTAACTAGGTGACTAGTCGCACCCACATAAAAAATATTCGAAATATGAAAAGAGTAATAGTGCTTAGTTTTATATTTTTGTCTTGCTCAAACTTGCTTATAGATCTAGACCAAATCGTTTTGTATTTTTCCAGCACACTGAAACCCACTGTATTGATTTGCACTTTTGCGTTTAATATATATTTATAATGTAAATAAAGAAATACAAAAAATTAAAAAGATAATAGTGCTTAGTTTTACATATTTTATATTATCACTAAGTGAAATTGTGTTGTATATATGTTGTAATTATATATTTTAGGTGAAAGATTATATTTATGTTTTTTTATTTTTGTTAAAAACAGTAACAAATTTTTTAAAAAATATGATAAAAAGTTGAAGTAATATAAATTAAGAATTACAATTTTCGATAAAAAGCAGTACGAACGCCATAGTTTGTAAGAGCAAGAGAATCATTAGGGAGACTGCAAAATAAATTAATACATAAAATCAAAACGTTGTAGTATGTTGTCAAGGTTCTGTATATAAATTAAGAATTAGCTAACAAAAGCTTACATACTGGAGAAGTACCTTGCTTTGAACTGGTCAATCTAATCCAGTGTTGGATTGAGGAAAATATGGGTTGAATTCCATCCGCAAGATATGGAGTAATCACCTATATTTTGATTTTATTAACATGTTCTAAAATTAATAATTTTAGAAACTTAGGTGTATTATATACCTTTCCACTCTTTAATAGAAGAGAACCTGATAACACAAATTATTATTGTGGACATGTTACTCGTACTATAATCATATACTTGCTTAGCATAACTACCCCAGAAAGCATACATTATCTTGACATATAAATTAAACTTAAGCTAATAAATAGAATATATATGTTTATCTAGAAAATGTATTAAACTTACTTTTGGCCACGTAACTCAATTAAAAGCTTCATGTTACCTTTTCCTTTTATCATTTTGTTTTCAAGAGACCCAAAATTAACTATTTGGCCAACAACATCCACATAACCAAAAAAACAAACAAAATCAAGAGATATAAATTATTAGTGCATGATAAATGGTATAAAAATTGATCACCAACCAAATCCTCCTATCAACGAAAACCATTCTGATAGTATTTCCAGATTCTTTGTTATAATTTCTCCGTAAGTGAATAATCCTAACTTCAATACGCCATGTATTTTCCCACAGTTTTAAGTCTTTGACATAAGAATCTCGGATTTTAGGGGTTGAACCATTGCCATTGGTTTTTAAAACTGTTAGCAAAAGAGAAATATGGTTGTATTGTAAGAACTTGGAGGTCTCCTTTATATATACTCTACATTCCACGTTTGAGAGTTATTAGCATAATATTTATTTACATTAACATTATTATGCTAAACCTTTATACTAAAACTTCGGAAGGTATGTACATTAACATCACCAAACAATTTAGAGAGAAAGCAGTAAAAAGCTTAACTGCTATAATGTGGTCTTGCAATAATTGCATATATGAACTATCGCAAGCAGTATATCACAAAAAAGTTACTATAACATTTAATAAATTAACAAATTAGGAACATTTAGAAAAAATACATTTATCACATTATCATTTGTATATTCGAATATACTAGCATATAGTAATATTAATGTTAATTAATGACTAAGACTAATAATGAATACTACATAGATTAAAGCTAATCACGAAACAGTTAAGACAGAAACTAAAGCTAAATTTATATACTTAGGTTTGGAATAATTGAGTATATGAACTAACGCAACAATAAGGAAACTAAAAATTTAATAAATTAAGTAACATACAAATGTACTGGTTTTAATTACGATTTTACAAATGTATTGGTTTAGTTACGAATTAATGACTAAGTAATAATGTATTGGTTTAATTTCGATGGTGTTACCGTTTGGTTCATCTCTTTCACTATCATCCCCCAAGAGGGTCTTGCACCAGTGGATCTATACATTGAAATCAAATGCATGAATAAGCTCTTCTCCTCCAAATGTACATTGATGCTTCTACTCTATTCGCCATCTCCACAACAGCATGTTGAGATGAAAGATCTATTGACTCCAGCAAGTAATCTGCTGAGAAGTTATCAAGAGTGATGTTTATAAAAAGAAAATCTCCCAGACATGGTCTCCCGTTCTGTTAGACAAAAAAATGTGATTCAGACACAACTTCAGAAAATTAGCTATGAGATTTAAAAGTTTTTATTATACCTTTTGGAAGAGCTTCATGGTATGCTTGTGGAATTTCCATTCAGCTAAAGCAATGCTGTTGATTGACATACACGCTTTCAAGATTTGGTTAGTGAAATCACGAGTGGTCTAGCTTCTTCCTAGACTGCTCAGAGAGTCCATCAGAAGGCACACGTGGCAGAGAGGAAGCCACCATTTATCTCCATCTTCCCGGAATGAGCTGGACAAACTCCTTACCAGAACCTGACATGTCTTCACGACGCAGTAGCTTCGCCATCCTCTCTTTCAACAACTCAACTTCTGCACACAGACACTGCAAAAATGTTAAAACTGTTTTATGAAACAGAGAGATTGAGTTTAACAAAAGTTTCAAAAAAAAAAAAAAGAGATTGATTTTAACAAACCTGAAGTCTCTGTTCCGATTCTTTTGAACCCAAAGGTATCGACTTTGGTCGGAGTTTTCATCTTCATCTTCTTCCTTGAACTTGAGACTGTTTAGCAGTGAAAACTCAGAAGAAGAGAAGCTTAACCATCTTTGCGGCCAAATGCGTTCTTACACCCTTCACATCTACAGTTTATGGAGCATCCCACACCACTCTTTAAAGAAACATAAGACCAATAGGAGGTTAAACACATAGATCCATGGGAAAACAGTTACTTTCTCTGAGGACAAACAAACTTACAAACAAACCGGAGATTCCTCTTCTTATTACCCTAATCCCCAAATCCAATTAAAATTCAAAGGGCATTTATGAAAAAGTCCAAAACCGTGAGAGGTTAAGACGGTAACAAATCAAGCGGATCGTGATAATTCGGGGGTAGCTTCTTCTCCCATACGGAATCCGACGAAGCAGAGCCGCGAAACGAACGGTTACGACCGGTGAGGTTGCAAATCTCCGGCGGCGTTAGGGGTGCGAGAAAGAGGGATTGAAGAAAGAAAAACTGAAACAAAAAAATCTTCTTGTCAGAGCATGATTACAGGGGTTCTTGGAGTGGAGTTCTTAGCGGAATATAACAATCCGTCTCTTAACTTTTAACTAAAAAAGTTAAGAGCCGGTTCTTAAAACTCTTATTTAAGAACCGCTTCTTAGCTTTTTTAGTTAAAAGTTAAGAGACGGGTTCTTATATTCTGCTAAAAATTCCACCTTAAGAACTCCCAATAATCATGCTCTAAAGGTAAATGAAAGTATAACTCTGGATCCCTGGTTTATTCATCTTTAGACCATCCTTATTGCTAGCGCTTAATAAGGGTGCTTAACATTAATGATAATTAAAGTAAAATCAAAAATAGAAGAAAGCAGAAGCGACGGTCCCTAATTAAACCCGAGAAACAACGTTTTCTCTTGGAGAGGTGTCAGCAAATGAGAGGGTTGAGGTTCGGTTACGCGTTGAACGCGATCAAAGTTGGCTTTTGGTCTCTCTCTCTCTCTCTCTCTCTCTCTCTCTCTCTCTCTCTCTCTCTCTCTCTCTCTCTCTCTCTCTCTCTCTCTCTCTCTCTCGAATCCTCTCATCTACGAAAGGCGAATTGTATCCATCGCGGTGGCTCTGGTCTCGGCGGCGAGGTGTCCGTCGGTGGCTCGCGTCGGCGACCTCTCTCGATGGTTCTCCTCGGCGGCGACCTCTCTCTCTCTCGGTGGCTCTTGTCTAATCGAAAGGTAAGCGGCTTTTGTGTTCTTCGATTATGCATGTCTTAAGATTTATGCATGTTCTTGTTCTGATCAGTAGTTTTTCTATCTTATTTGTTAGTTCTAGTTTAATTTGTTGTACTTGTGCTGATTGAAAGTATGCCTATTTTTCTTTCTTTCTTCGGTTCAATTCGGTCTATCGGTGGCGATGGAGCTCTCCTCGACGGTGACGGAGCTCTATCTCGGTGGCGACGAAGCTCTCTCTCGGTGGAGACGAAGCTCAAACGGTGGCTCTCCTCGAATCGAAAGGTAAAGTTTCTGTTTTGGTATTTGTTTGATTTGGTATTTTATGTCTTAAGATTGATGGAGCAAATATGAATTGTTTGTAAGTTGGATGTTCTGTGATTTGATAAAATCGTTTTTGATATGTTCGCAATTTCCTTTTGTTTGTATGTTTCAATCCTTCAAATCGTTTATTTCCTCTGTTTCTCAATCATGTGATTTGTTTCTGAGTGTTTCAAATATAAAGCAATGATTGTTCCTCTGTTTCAAATCGTTTCTTTCCTCTGTCGAGTTGTTTGTTGTGTGTTTCATATTAGTCATGTCGCTGTTTCATGTTCTTCATGAATGTCTGCTTTGCTGCTTTTTGAATTCATTTAAAGCTTTGTGGTTGAGTCGTTGGTAATAAATGGTTAGTGTTAGATTATTGTTGAACGAGTTAACAAATAGATGTTTAAGTGTGGTTATTATGGTAGCTATATGTCTAGTCTCTACGGTTGGATGTGATGAATGCGGTTATGAATGGTTTTGGTTTGATGCTTGCTGGTAGCTATATGTCTAGTCTCTACGGTTTGGTGTGATGAATACGGCTATAAATGCTCTTTCGTTTCTCTCATTTCTCTCCTCTATTAAACCGAATCCTTTAACTCTTCCATCTATCAAACTCACGTTCTTCCATCTCTCTTTTCTTCCATCTCTCTTTTCTATCATCTCTCTTTTCCATCACTTGATTCAAATATGGATTCTAATCCATATTTGAATTTAAATTTTGTTGATCTTCTTCAAAGTCAACAAGATAGTGACATAGGTTTAGAATCTTCTCCCATTCCGTTGTCTGGCACGCAAGCTACACAAGGTTCAAACTTCCAGCAAGACACTCCTGTAGAGCGTAAAGAACGAAGGTCCTGGTCGCCTACATATGATGTAGTCGTCATCAGCTCTTGGTTAAACACCAGCAAGGATGCTGTCGTTGGGAACGAGCAAAAGGCTGCGGCCTCCTGGAAGAGGATTGCAGACTACGTCGCTGCTAGTCCGAAGCTTGCAGGCTGTGAGAAAAGAGACCCAATGCACTGCAAGCACCGATGGCACAAGATCAATGATCTAGTCTGCAAATTCTGTGGAGCATATGAAGCTGCAGCAAGAGAGAAAACTAGCGGCTAAAATGAGAATGACATTCTCAAACAAGCTCACATCATCTTCTTCAACAACTATAAAAAAAAATTCACCTTGGAGCATGCGTGGAAGGAGCTTCGCCATGACCAGAAGTGACGTGATCTATCTACCAACAGAACCTCTAAAAAGAGAAAAGGTGAAGATGGTGCACAATCGTCAACATCTCACGCAACTGGTGAAGCGGAAGAGGGAACGGCTCGGCCCCCTGGTGTTAAGGCAGCCAAAAGCTGTGGTAAGAAGCCAGTGGAGGGGAAGGGGTTTTGTGAGTTTGAGCGGGTGTGGAACGTTAGACAAGAAGATTTGAGTAGGAGAGAAAGGCTCACCAAGATGGGTCTACTTGACCTTCTACTTGCTAAAACAGAGCCACTCCCTGAGTACGAAGAATGTCTCAAGAAGAAGCTCTTAATGAGCTGTTCTCCACTTAGTCTAGAGAATACGCTCATCTGTTTAACTGTCTTTGTTTTAGGTCTGTCGAGTTTCATATTCTCCTTTGTTGTCTGTCTCATGTTCTTCTTTGTTGTCTGTTTCATGTTCTGTTTCAGTAATGAGAATGATGAGTTGTTTGTTGTTCTGTTCGTGTTCTTAAGTTTATGTTTATGCATCTTCTTAAGTTTATGTTTTTGTTGTGGTTATTGATTTCATGTTTTTCTTTCAGGTGGAAATGGAGTCACGGCGTCTTGTACTTGTAGTCTTCTGTCACAGAGCAAACAGACGAGAACGAGTGGAGCAAGTCTTGTACTTGTAGTCTTGTGAGGAGTTTTGTAGTTTTGTGTCACACGTCTTGTGTCAGTCTTGTTGTTTTGTATTGGTATGTCACGAGGAGTTTTGTAGTTTTGTTGTTTTGTGTCATAAGTCTTCTGTTTTCTTAGTTTTTTTGTCACAAGTCTTGACTTGTGTATTTGTATGTCACGAGTCTTGAATCTAAATTCATATTCTCTTTATAAAATAAGCTTGTGTAGACATGTTTTGATCGCACACACTTTCGCTCATCATTCTCATAGTTTTTTCTCTCACCTTACCAAGATCAAAGTTTGATCACACACATAGTCTCATTTCTCATCATCGTTTGATCACACACACATATTATCCTTCTCACCTTACCAAGATAATCGTTTGATCACACACACACACACTCTCATTTCTCATCATCGTTTGATCACACACACATATTCTCCTTTGAAGCACAAATATGGCATCTTCCTCTCAACCCAGTAATGAAGGATCACAAGATGAAACATTTGATCAATATTTTGATCAAACCTTTGAGAATTTTACCATTGGTGATCAACAAGAAGAAAGGAAAAAAAGAAAAAAACGAGCTTATATCGAAAGAAATCGTGAAGAAAGCCATGTTCGTTTATGGAATGATTATTTCAGTGAAACTCCGACGTATCCCGACAATTTCTTCCGCCGACGTTTTTGAATGAACAGGAGATTGTTCATGCACATTGTTGATCGACTCTCCAACGAGGTTCAATACTTTCGCCAAAAAAAAGATGGGCTCGGACGGCTTAGTCTCTCTCCTCTCCAAAAGTGTACTGCAGCCATTCGAATTTTGGCATATGGTTCTGCGGCTGATACAGTCGACGAATACCTCCGGCTCGGTGAAACAACAACTCGGCTATGTTTGGAAAATTTTGTGGAAGGAATAATATATTTATTCGGTGATGAGTACCTAAGAAGACCAACACCGGCAGATCTTCAACGTCTACTTCAAATAAGAGAGCATCGTGGATTTCTCGGGATGATAGGAAGCATCGATTGTATGCATTGGGAGTGGAATAATTGTCCCACCGCTTGGAAAGGGCAATATACTCGTGGTTCGGGTAAACCAACTATTGTTTTAGAGGCGGTTGCTCATATGATCTCTGGATATGGAACGCGTTTTTTGGACCTCCAGGTACATTAAATGATATCAATATTCTTGATCGCTCACATGTTTTTGATGACATAATAAACGGTCAACCTCCGCAAGTGACTTACTTTGTCAATGGAGGAAAGTATCATATGGCTTACTATCTCACCAATGGTATTTATCCGAAATGGGCAACCTTTATTCAATCTATTCCAATACCACAAGGGCCGAAAGCTGTTTTATTTGCTAAACATCAAGAAGCTGTCCGAAAAGACGACGAACGTGCTTTTGGAGTCTTGCAAGCTCGCTTTGCTATTGTTAAAAATCCAGCACTTTTTTGGGATAAAGTCAAAATTGGGAAGATTATGAGAGCATGTGTCATACTCCATAATATGATCGTAGAAGACGAGCGAGATGAATACACTCAATTTGATGTTTCAGAGTTCATCCAAGGAGAAGAAAACGGAAGTTCACATGTCGATCTCGATTTTGATAGAGATATCCCTACAAATATCGCCAATATGATGGGTGTTCGAACAAGAATTCGTGATAGAACAATGCATGAACAACTGAAAAATGATTTGGTTGAACATGTATTATATAGATTTGGGGGTGATGAAGACAACAACTAAGCTTTGATGCTTCTTTCGAATGTACTTCGTTTATTTTACTAATCTTTGGTTTCATGTTTTTATTTAAAAATCTATGTTCAAAATGTTATCTTTTATTATGTTTTATGTAATAATTTTTTTTAATTTTCATAAGAAAAAGTTTAAAATAATTAAGCATCCTAAAATAAGAGACTTGCAATGGAGGAGAAAAAATGTCAAGTTGCTTAGCTAAGTCTCTTACCCAAATTATCTCATTAAATACTATTATAATATAATTAAGCAACTCATTATGAGTTGGTAGGATAATGATGCTCTTAGTTGTTTGGCAATGTATTTTAGTTGTATCGCTCGGTAATGTTTAAAAAATAAATGAAAATAAAAAGTTTCGACCAATGAAACTAGATTTTGACCAGAGACACCCGGATGTTTTTTATTTTTATATTACTCAAAATTTGTTTTACACTTTTAATGTATATACTTTAAACTTACAAATAAAAATATTTATTTAATCTGTATTTTTAACAACACAGTTTTATACATAAATCTACAGTAATTTTATATATTGTTTTCTACAGTTTATGGTTCTCACCGTTTATGTAAAAACAATTCTTGTTAGATATATAAAAAATATATGTTGATTAACATGTTTAAAAAAATCATAACAATGTTACTTATAGTGATAATGATTCATTATTTAACTCGTATGTATTTTAAATGTTTAGTTATTAGTAATAAATAATTAGGTATTAGCCAATTTGTAAAAATATAATAAAAATGTAGTTATGAAATAAAGTGCTGGTTATTTTTTGGCAATTCTTTCAAATAATTTTTTTTAAGTTTTTGCTACAAAAATAACCTTCAAGAATGAAAATGACCAAAATAGCTTCTTTTTATTTTGAAAATTTTAATATATATATTTTTTTATTTGAAACCATATCCCTAAAACCCCACCCCTTAACTCTAAACCCTAAGTTTAGATTAGTTAACCCTAGGTTAAAAATATATTTTATCCTTTAATAAAACTTATTTTGGTCATTTTTCTTCATTGAGGACTATTTTTGTGATAAAAACTTAAAAAAGACTATCTTAGAGAATTTCTCTTCTATTTTTGGTGTGAAATTATGTTAACAACATTACAAAGGTTTTATTTATTTATAAGATTAATGTGTATTTCCAAAAATTTGTATGTTTAAATAAAGAATTTTACTGGGAATTTTTTAGTAATATACATTTTATTATTTTTAATTTAAAATGAGTGTTAATAACTGACACTGATATAAATATGATTTTATGTGTAATACATTTATATTGTTTTTATATCTAATTTATTTTAAATTGAATAAATGTGGTAAATATTATTTGGTTTGGGAAGATACAATCAAGTTGCAAATATTGGCAATAATAATGATTTTCAGTGAAGATAGATATTGTTTTGAATAAAATGTTGTAATTTTATTCTAAAATTTACTGCGCTTATCTATACTTTTTACTAAAAGAAAATTTGTACTTATTTTAGACTGGGTTTGTCTAAAATTTATCATATTTGTTGCCTAGAAGTGGCCGAATAATATATTTAAAATGAGTTGTTTAAAGAATTAGTAGTCAATGAGAACTTCTAATCGAGCCAGATGACAAAAGTTTGATAAGCAATTAAAATATTTTGGGCCTCGATCATATGATATCAAAACATTTTGGTGAAAGCCTTTTGTTTTAGGAATATGACCGTTCGTTACACCACTTTAAGAAAAAAAATTAAAGGACAACGAAAGAAATCAGTAACTTTACTTTCTTGGAGATTTCTGTAGAAGCTTCTTCAAAATCAACAATCGGATGTTCATGTTGGATAAAGAACCCGACTAAATAAGATGGCATTAGAGGTTGGATAAACAGAATCACAGGAAATCTAAAAGTATTTCTTTGATTCATTTAAATTGTTTTTTATTCATCTTCCTTTTCATCGTATATAAGCCTTTTATCTTGTCTGGAGGATATATAAACTTAATATTGCAGATTTCGTGTGTGAATCAGAGAAAAACACCAAATCTAAAACCTAAGGAACAGTTCACCTCCAATTAAGAACTTCAGCCATGGAGACCGTTTATGTAACGTACAATAAATCAAAACACAAGGTTTGACCCAACTTATATTTTCTCACTCTTTTTTTTATAAACTATATTTTCTCATTCTATTAGTTTTAATCCATGTCTCAAATAGATTTCCCTTGAAAGAGTAGTTTGGTTTTGCATGTTTAGAATACTTTTGTCATGACGATGTGTAATGGATTAAATAGTCTGAATATTGCCAAAATTCTCCCAGATACTAATGTTTCTTTGCTGATTCTCATACTCTAAAGAATCCACCATTGTGCATTTGAATTCTGATTTTTTTCTCTATGAAGATGCAACCATTGGCTACAAAATCGGTATTGTGATAGTATTAGATCAACGTGAAAACATAAAAATTACATGATAAAAAACTTACAGATTCATCGGCGAGAACCATTTCAAGAGATTTTCTTCCGTAGGAGATGTTTTGTTTCTTCAACTAATGCTGTAATTTTACTTGAATGCATCCGGTTTTAAATGGCTTGACATTCTTGAGAAGTAAAACTTCTTTTGACTTGACTTCTTTGTTTTCTGAATATAAATAGAGTTCATGGTATATATATGGTTGGTGTGATTGTGAATATATGGAAGGAATCAGTAGAAAATATTTTAAATTAGTGTGATTTGCACGTTTTAGAAAAAGAATATGCATTTGATCCAAAAAAA
Source organism: Brassica napus (assembly GCF_020379485.1). Taxonomy (NCBI): domain Eukaryota; kingdom Viridiplantae; phylum Streptophyta; class Magnoliopsida; order Brassicales; family Brassicaceae; genus Brassica; species Brassica napus. The sequence continues at coordinate 56,647,875 of NC_063446.1, read as the reverse complement.
AAAGAAAAAGAATATGCATATATTGAAATAATTAATACTGATTCAGTGATTCTGATATTTAAGGTTTGTCATATTTAGTTAGTTAAGATTAGATATTTAAATACGTATCAATACTTTACAATTTGCATTAGCATTGCTTAAATCCATCGAATATTCGCTTTTGTTATCCTATAAGCGATTATGTATACTTCGTATTCTCAAAAACTAAAATGTTTGGTTTGGTTTGTATATAACATTTGGCTCGGTTTGGTTAATATTTAAATGTATATACTATTATTATTCACAAAAACGCATACAAATTAATTTTACAATTGGATGTACCATTTCCCTTGAAATGGTTTGTATATAACATACGGTTTGGTTTGGATTTTGTGTGATTACATATGCACGGATGAGTGATAGTAATTTTCCATTAATAGTTTAACATGAATAATATTTTATGCACTTGGTTTAATCTTCTTGGTTTATTAATAGATACAAACCTTATTTTGCAGAGAAAGGAAATTCTGACCACCGTGGAAGATTAAACCAAGTTATATTGGTTTAAAAATAGTCAAAATACCTAATGCGTAATTCTATCGAATGGGCTGGTTATGCTCCGGTATTAAATTACGCAAGGGACATTAATGATCGAATAAATGAATTATTTTATTAACTCAGTGACATAACCTTGTAATTATAGAAGAAAACTCAGGGCTAAGTACAAAATGTACTCCTGTTTTAATAGATTAGCCTAGATTTTGATCTGTGCTTTCAAAGCGCTGGAATATATTTGTTTACAAATTTATTGATATAACTGTTTGTTAACTAATTTATTTCGCTATAAACATTTTTGGTTTTTGTTCGACTCTAATTTGCCTTTATTAGATTTTAGTTTGGTTGTGGTTTTTGGTTTAAAAAAATATAAAAACAATTTTGGTTATATATGAAGTTGAGTTTTGGTTAAAGTGATTGAATATATTGATATTTTATGTGGTAAGGATATATAAAAATTTTGAATTTTTCGGTTCTGGTTACATTTCTGTTTTAAATCATTTCAAATAATTGAGGTAAAATAAAAAAAATCTTCATATTGTAAATCACCAATATAATAAAATAGGAGAAATATTTAGAAAATTATTTTATTTACATATCTATTTATTTAAGGTATAAATAATATAGCAAAGAATAGCAAATAATTTTAATAACATAAAGTTATTATATTTAGAAAAAAATGTTATAGTTTTTATTAAAAATTTAATCTGTAATGTTTATATTATGAAAAAATTATAATGTCGATATTTTATATTTTCAAATATTTTAATTTTCTGAAAAGAATTAAAATGAGACGCACTATTACTTGATTTTAAAATCACATGCAAAAATGATTAAGTTGGATCGCAAAAACCAATTCAACCAGAAAGCAAAGCAAACATATATCTTATTTTACCTAAATAGGCTCAAGCCCAATGCCCTTACAAATCTAGTTTATTGTTTTGACCGACAAAATTAGGTTTATTATTGGAAAAGTCACTGAAAAAGTTAATGGAAAATTTTGTAATTAATTGGAAAATTCAGGGGCATAATCCTAAGAAGGATTCTGCTTTAATAGTATAGATTATAAGGATTATTGCGAGACTTCTTGTATGAGTGACACGTCAGCATAATTCACTAAAGTGACTTCTCAATTAATATACTGGAGGATTTGTATATTTTAGTAATAAAATAAATGAATAATATTTTAATGGAATAAATAGTGTTGTAGCGTGATAAATAGTGTTACACTTTTTAATTTGATATGAAATTATGTGATTTTTGCAGTTAGATTAGAGATGATTTTAGTGTAAAAACTACACTAAAATGGTATTTTACAGTTCGATTAGAGATGACCTAAACATGGTTATTGACCGTCGATGACAACTTGCAAATTCCGCTTTTGCCCTTTTTATTTTATTATTTATTTATTATTATTTTTTGAATTATATAGGAATATTCTTGGCCTCACATAAATGGTATAGACTAGTTATGTGTTGTCACGTGTCGGTTCTCTGTTTCTAGCGATACCGAAATATTAATTCTCTAGTGGCTAGGACTCGAATTCTAGTGGTTTCACCTTCTTGAGTTTTTCTCTTCAAATTAATCAACACCATATCACAAGCACTGGTTTTTATTTTATTATTTAAAGGAAAAGTTCATGAACATGGCAAACTCTATCGTTCCACGTATGTCCCACGAAGGATAAAACGTCACAATAAGTAATTTTTGAAATTTAGAGTTCCCCCAAATACCGGGTCAAGGTTTTTTTTATATCAACACCCTCTTATTTTATTATTTAAAGGAAAAGGTCATGAACACGATAAGTATCTACCGTTCCACGTATGTCCCACGAAAGATAAACGTCACAATACGTCACGGTTATGTGTTTCCATGCCGTGACACAAAATAATATTTGAAATTGTGTCCCCGCAAATACCGGGACAAGTTTTTTTATATAACCCCACACCTTTCGTCTTGTTCATAATAACAAACAAGAGAAGATTAATTAACAGAACAGCAAGCGACAACATAGAAAGAAGCGCTCTGCTCTGCTGCATATTTTTTTTTCTTAGTTCTTCTTTTTCGTTTTTGATCTGAAAATTTTAGATTTCTCATGGAGAATATGGTAAATTCGCATCCGGTGGGTTTCAGATTCCATCCGACCGACGAGGAGATCATTGGCTATTACCTCAGGGCAAAAAATATGGATGGCAACACGACTCATGTCAATGAATTCATTAACACAGTCGATATCTATAGCTTGGATCCTTGGGAGTTACCTTGTAAGTCTTACCGACTACTTCACTGTTGTATTGAAACATCGGCTAGTTTTTGTTTATTTGTTTGTTGTTATTAATTTATTTCTCAGCCCAGTCGAGTTCGATAAGGAAGGACTATGTTTGGTATTTCTTCGGTCGTAAAGACAACAAATATGTGCACACAAAAAGAAAAGTAAAGACGACAAATATAACAGAGGAACCCCTTTTTTCCAAAAAAAAAGACAAATATAACAGAGGAGGGAGACAGAGCAGGAAAAAGAGTTCTGGTTTTTGGAAGAAGACCGGATTTACTGTTAACATGATCAACCCAACAGTCCAACAGCCCATGACAAGAAAGAAGAAGAATTGAGCCATCAACAACGCAAGCCCACAACTCAGCTCAAGACACCAACAGCTAGCTTGACTGTCAACAGCTCAGCCTTCCCTGAAAACAAGCAGAGTATGGATTCAACAATTAAGTTGGAGAACAGATTTGGTCTCCTTGCAGAAAACGACATTTAAGCTCTCTGAGTAGAAAATTCCTTAATATATTCCATTAGGTTAAGCTTGTCCTCTCTGTATAAATAACAAAGGATGTACAAGTTATTAAGTATAAAAAGAAAAAAAATTCTTAAGTAATAAAAATGGAGTTTAAGCTTTGAGTATATCTTCTGTTTCTATTCTCTGTTTACCTTTTGCTTTCAGTTATAACGGATATCATGCGAAAGAGAGGGACTCGAGAGAAGATCGGTGAGAAAAGGGTTATAAATGGTGTTTCACTACAACCAAACAGCGGCTTTTACCACCTGAGCCGAAGTGGTTTATTGTACATTGTTGGCATATTTAATATTTAACGGACTATATATACACGTTAGTTCTCTTCTACAAATTCACCTAATCAGTTACCTAACTAAGACAAGGAGATGAACTGCATATAGTCAGTCCTAGTCCCATGGTTTGACAAAATCAAAGTTTCTGGTTTAGTTAACCATGCTTATTCCTTTTTATGTTTTGTTAAGGTTAATTATATTTCAAAAATCAAATGAACTTTACAGACTACGGATCAAACTATGTCACATGTTTCTTCTTCTCATACGTATACAGCTGATAATTAACCATCTAGCTTAATATTGTGTATTCTCCATATCTTCAACTAACTTCATACAATTGTTTCTAAGATAAAGCCGCTACCATCTATTGTAAACGCATGTAATTAATAGTTTGCATAGGCAGAACAAATCAAGGAACGGTCAAATCATTAATTAAAGATCACAAGTAAAACGAAAACATAAGAGAATCATTTAGTGTCATAAATTTTAAGTGTCACTGAGAAGAAAAGAAAAGGTGCAACTGCGAATGAAGCGCTGATTTAGAAAGACACAAGAGTCTCGGTGTGGTTTTGGAAAACACTAATATTGTATATACCGCCGTTGCTACAAAGTCCATAACGACTTCTAAAGTCACCATCCACAATTCCTTCAAACAAAGCTTCTCTCATCATGTTTCTCCTCGGATTTAAATATAGAATATAAAGCGATTCATTCTTGGTAGAGGTAAAAACAAGCTCACCAGCAGCAGTAACACCGTTTAACAATAGACCAGCAAGTATATGAAGACAGCTTTCTTCATGCAACCATTCGTCTCCATTTGAATCATTCAAAATATATAGATGAAGATTACGGTCATGTGTCCTTTTATGAACTAAGGCTAGTCTTCCCTCATAAAGTATCATATGACACGGCATTTGATAAAAACCTTCCAGAATTTTGATAAGATGGAAGTTTTCATATTTGACATCAAAGCTCATTATTATACGATGACCATCAGTATCATAAGCTTCGTAATACAGAATCCCATTGAAGCATCGCCCATATCCTCCTATACTTGAGGAATGCATAGGGCAACGTCCTTTGGTTATTATTCTCCATGATTCTTGACCTCCCAATGTAAGAACCCGTGGCTGGTCGGTAAATTCCATTCTCAACATGAACAATACTTTGTGTTTACCTTCCAAAGGATCGTAGCCCAAATAAGAACGGTATCCCGAACAAGGCGAACCTTTAACCGAGATGGTTTCTTGGGGTTGTGGTAAGGTTAAAAACCTTCTCAAGGTTGGGTTCCATACTACAAGATCCTTTAATAAAATCAAGCCCTGGACGCTCTCGGATAGTGTAATAACCGAATATTTTGGGTTTGTCATCTGATAACTGTGGTACGGAGGATATGACCCGTCTTCATTCTGGTTTTGAGGAAAGGAGAAAACGAAGTGCTTCTCTAGAAGCGAGTGCTTCTCTAGAAGTGTGTTCTTCTCTAGAAGTGTGAAGGTGAGCAGAAGACACGGAGGCTGTGAAGAGGACCGAGACGCGAAGGAGGTGATAAAACTCGGAAGTGTGATGAAAGAAGACCAGAGCTTGGATACACAGAGAAATCCTGCGATCGATTTTGGAGGAAGCCTTGAGAGTATATCCAAGGTTAGATCAAGAGGAATATTGTCTACTCGACATCTATCATCCTCATCATCTTGTGTTGCTCTGTTGATCTCTCTTGTCTTCTTATGTTCTTCCATGGCCGATTGCTCAACAATGAAAATATTAAAAACCCTAATTCCTTCTTCCAAATATATATCCAACTTCTATCGGGTAGAAGTACATTAAAGTTTTTTTTGGCGACATAGATAGCACTTAAAAAAATAGTGATGTTTGGAAACATAGATAACAGTAAATTAGAAAAAAAATAATGAGTTTATGCTATTAAAAAAATTAAAAGTCCATTACATTATATTAAAAAGTAGTGGGCTTATGTTACTTGATATACATATTCAAATCAAAATAATAATTTAAAATTGATTTATATCAAAAATATACATATATTCAAAATTTGATTTTTGCTAACATATTTTCCAATAACCATTATTAAAATATTTTCAATATATATAAGAAAAATACAATACAAAGCTCTATTTCAAACACCAACTTAAATTATGGTTTTTATACTTCATATTGAAATTTAAAAATATAATATATGTAATTATTTATATGATTGTACGTATAAAATATTATTAATTATAATAAAACTTATTTGATGGTATGTATAAAATACGATTAATTATATGATAACACATATTTTTATAACCTATGATGACACATATTTATATAACCTATGATGACACATATAGGATATATAATAGTGATTAGGGGTGGACGTTCGGGTTCGTTTTTGGGTCTGTTTGGGATTTTGTGTTCGGTTCAGATCTTTGAAGATTCGGTTCGGATTTGGATAACCAATTTAAATTGGTTTAGTTTAAATATTTGGATAGAGAATTAATAATTATTTAAGTATTTTTGGAGTTATGAATATATTTTAACTATTTTAGACATTTATGTTTGATTATTTGTATATATTTTCAAGTATTTAAATGAACTTAAAATTATCATATATATTATGGATGTTGTTATATATATTAAATCTAAAACTAATTAATATATATAAGTATATATAAAAATCTATTTTGGATACCCAAAATATTTCGGTTCGGATCAGATTATGTTTCAGTTCTTTAAATACCAAAATTTTGAATAATTCAGATATTTAATCAATTTCGGTTCGGATTTGGTACTACTTATTCAGATTGGGATCGGTTCGATTCTTCGAATTCGAGTTTTTTGCCCAACCCTAAATAATAACATAAAAACAACTAGCATCATATTTTTTAAAAAATACACCCGCACGAACATGCTGATTAAAATCTAGTTATATTTTAAAACTAAAATTAAAATATGTAATATTTTATTTAAAATATTTTGAACTACGTTTTCTATTTTCTTACTTGTTTATATTTTATGTCAAAAGAATATTTACTCATATTTAGTTACTAGGCGATTTTTCCGTGCTCATGCATGGGTAAAAATATTTCTAAAGTAAATATATTATAATAATTGGTTGCTTCTTACTTTTAATTTTAAATTAATTATATGCATAATTTATATTAATAATATTGTATTACTTTAATAATACATACGATTTTATATATGTTATATCTAATCGGTATTGTTGTTTTGCAGTCAATTTAGTTATCATTTAGGTAAATTGGATTGCGTCTATGAATTCAACTGTAATATTTTTTATTCTATATATTAAAATTTTGATTAACTTTTTATTTGCATTTAGGTGGTTGTTGTCTTAGATATGTAAATATATTTTATGAAGATAATGTAAAACTTAATATATATTGTGCTTAGAATGAAATAAAAAATAAAGTAAAGTGTCTGATCCCAAATTACATAAATTAATATAACGAAATGATAACATTCTGAAGTCTCATGCATATATATAAATTTTACAAAGAACTAAATTGTAACAGTTGATTAATATTTCATTTTCATTTTAATATGTTTTGAGTTGTCCTATGATTTATATAAAGTAAATTACTATTCTTATAAAATTATATATTCTTATCGTAGTTAAATCTATGATTTTATATATAAGTTGGATTAGTCAAATCACTCATGTTGTGAGTATATTGAGTTATATTTATTCTTTCAAATTCAAAATGAAGTATAATTATATTGTATCTATATTATTAAAACTGAAGTACAAAATTGGAGTGTTTGGAGACTTGAATAGGACTATTAAAAAATTTCGAGTGTTTGGAAACATGGATTGTAGTCTTTTAAAAAAAAAATTAATTTTGTTTGGAAACAAAGATAGTAGTATTAAGAAAAAAAGTAATGGGCTTATGTTATTAAGAAAAATTAAAAGTCCATCATATTATAAGAAACTATCTATCTAGGCCAGTTTTAAAATATACGAAAATGGGTCAATCTAATTGTTTAAAACTTTTTTTTTTCTAAACTAACCATAAAACAAAATTTAAACTTTAAACACATATTTCAAATCAAAATAATAATTTAAAGTTGATGTATATCAAAAATTGATTAAAAAATAATACATATATTCAAAAATGGATTTTTACTAAACTATTTTTCAATAACCATTATAAAAAAATGTTGTCAATATATATAATAAAAATACAATACAAAGCCCAATTTGAAATACCAACTCAAATTATGGTTTTTATATTCCATATTAAGTTTTAAAATATATAATATATGTAATTATTTATATGATGGTACGTATAAAATACTATTAATTACGTGATTACTTATATGATGGTACGTATAAAATACGATTAATTATATGATGACAGTATACGATATATAATAATGACTAGGGATGGGATTTCGGGTACCCATACGGGTTTGGTTCTGATCGGTTTTTGTTTCGGGTTTTCGGGGTCAAAGATTTAAGCTATGTTAGGATGTTTATAAATTTTGGTTTGAGTTTGATTCGAATCTTTGCAGGTTTGGTTCGCATTTGGATAACCCATTTAAATTATTTTTAAAGTTTTAAATCATTATCTATTTTAAATTTCTCAAAATCTATAAATAAAATAATATATTACCTATAAATTTGAATAACATATGTGAGAATACCTAAGCTTAACATATCAATTGGTTTGATTTAAAATTTTGGATACAGAATCAATAATTATTTTAAATATTTTTGGTGATTTGAGTATACTTTAACTATTGCAGATATTTATTTTTGACTATCTTTATATATATTTTCAAGTATTTAAACCAATTTAAAAGTATCATTCTTAATGTTTTATATACGTTAAATCTAAAAATAATTAATATATATAGTATATAAATCTATTTTTATATAAATCCGGGTACCCGAATACTTCGGTTCGGATCAGATTTGGTTCTCTAAATAACAAAATTTTGAATAATTCGAATATTTAATCAATTTATGTTCGGGTTTGGTACTATATTTTCGGATCGATATCGGTTATGTTCCTTGGATTCATTTTGTAAAACCCTAATAATTACATGAAAAACAAATATTAACATATTTTTCAAAATATACATCCGCGCGCCTGCGCGGGTCAAAATTTAGTTCTAATTAAGTAAAATGTGCATGTATTTCGTAATATTTATCAAATTATATGTTGATGTTTTTTTTTTAATATTAGAAAATAAAGTGATGATCAATATATTTCCTATAATATTATTTGTTAATCATTGTTAGCTTAAAAGATTTTTAAATATTTTAAATATGTATAACAATATTTATATGTATCATTGTTAAATCTAGGTGATTTTTCCTTGCTCATGCACGGATATAACTATTTCTAAAGCAAATGTACTATAATAATTGATTTCTATTTACTTTAAATTTTAAATTAAATTATAATTTGTATGCATCATTTATATTAATAATATTATATTACTTTACTCATACATATGATTTTGTATATGTTATATCTAATCGATTTTGTTGTTTTCATAGTCGATTTAGTTATCATCTTTTTAGTAGAAGATATGTTAAAATATATGGAGAATAATTTTGATTTATATTTCTTTAATATAAAATATTATATTTTACTTAAAATATTTTATTAAAGAAATATTTATTTAGAATCAGAAGTATCATTTATATCTACCATAAAAATTCATAATAGGTCTATTTGCTTAATTACATATAATTGATTATTTACATTAATCTATTGAATATATAAGATTTCTAAGAATCTAAATAATTATAAAGATATTAAATTACAAATCTGTTGAGAAAAATCTAACAAAATCTTACTAAATTTTTTAAATATTTTTTAAATTAATAAATTGAACAATATCGTAAGTAGTAATATAATATTATTATATTTATTTATTTTTTATATTACTATAAAATAAATAAAGTTATATACTTTTTATAAATTTTAGAATTATTGTTCTATATTATATTTTCAATAGAAGTAATATATGAATTAAATATGAAAACTATATTAAATTGGTAAATTAACATATTTAAAAAATGCATTCATTTAAATAAATAAATAAAATAGTATTCACCATTTAAAAAAATTACAATATTATACCCCGTTTAAAAGGAGTAAAATTTGTAAATTATGTAATATTTTAAATAAAATAAAATAAAAGTGTTAATATATGTTAAACTTTTTATATACAACTATACATTATCTATTTATTTATTTAAAATTACAACAATATATTATCTAAAAATAGTTATATAAAAATATATTAGAATATAGCTAATATTTAAGTGCTATTTACAAAATATGCTATTCAAAAACTTTAATTTTTTAATTCATTTAAGATAATAAAAAGAAATCAATATTAATTATAAATTTAATATTTATTTTTAATTATGACAAAGAATGTTGAAAAAGTTATAAATGATTTCATCAAAATTTTAAGCTTTTAATATAACATAATGCATTGGTTTAGTAACAAAAAAAATCAAATAATCATATATTTTTTAAGCCAAAAGTTTTAAAAATGGAAATTTATATGCACGGACGTGCAGGTTAAAATCTAGTACTTAAGTTAAGATTTGCACCTTTTGCATAATAAATATTTTATAAATATTTTATGTTTTTCTGCATATTATGAAAAAATAAAATAATAAGTATATATATATTAAATAACTAAGAAATCAGTTACTATTATGTAATAAATTGGCGCATGCATATAACTCAAACTATCAATCTTGTTTATTCGCAATCATTTTAGGGTAAATAAATCAAAACAATCAATCTTATCTATTGTATATGACATATAATTAAATTTAAATGATATTAACATATATATATAGTACAATTTTAATATGGATATTTATTAAATAAAGTTTCTACTCATATGATCTTATGATTATTTGCATATTTGTGTAAAAAAAGTTTACACCAACGAATTTGTTTTTAATGTGAGATAATTTCAATAATTTATAATCATTTAAAAAACAATGAAGATTTCAAAATTAAAATATTAACTTTTCAATATATGTTCAATACATTTTCATACGATGTATAGTTTAGTTTATAATTAGTATTATTGAAATTTTTTTTTTATTTTTCATATATTTAGTTGGCTATACCTTTCAATTACAATAAAAAATCTATAAATTATATTTTATTTATATAATATGAGTTTTAAAATACAATCATACAAATTTTTTAAACTGCCTATTTTTAAGAGATACTAAAAAATAAAATTAACAACAAATATCTTTTACAAAATATTTTAAAATAACATAAAACAATATACTTTAACCTATTAGATATACTATATTTTATCATAATTAAAATTATTTGTTTTCATAATATTAAATTTTCTTTTAAATTTTAAGTTTTTATGTTTGTGGAACTTAATAAGATTACAATTAAAATACCAAAGCAAATAATCTCATTTTAAGATTATTTAAAATAAATTTCAGTTTACCATTTAATAAATCTAAAGCATAAAATTATTTAGAATTTATAAAATATTTTTATTATTGTAAATATTGATATGTGTTCATGAGCTTCCAAAAATATATTAGTTACTTATGTATGTAACTTCATATTGATCATCGCTTTATTTTCAATTTTTTTTAATAAAAAAATCAATATATAATTTGATAAATATTATGAAACTACTTGCCCATTTAAACGATAAATAAAATTAATTTGATTTTACTTAATTATAATAAAAAATAATTATACTTCACTTTGAATTTCAAAGACTATATGTACTCAATATACTCACAACATGAGTGACTTGACTAATCCAACTTATATCTAAAATCATCGATTTAAGTACAAGAAGAGTTTTATAATAATATTTTATTTTATAAATGTAAATTATAGGATGACTCAAAATATATTAACAAATGAAAATAAAATATTAACCAACTGTTACAATTTATTTTTTTTGTAAAATTTATATATATCCATGAGACAGTAGAATATTATTGTTTTATTAATTTACGTAATTTGTAATCAGACACTTTAGTTTATTTTATATTTCATTCTAATAATATATCTTAAGTTGTACATAATTTTTCTAAAATATATTTACATATCTAAGACAACAACCAACGTAAATAAAAATTAAGAAAATTAATCATAATTTTCGTATATTCAAAAAAAAAATATTATAGTTGAATTCAGAGAAATATATGCAATCTAATATACCCAAATGACACCTAAATCAACTATAAAAACAACAAAACCGACTAGATAAAACATATCTAAAATCATATACCTAATTAAAATAATATAATATTATTAATAAAAATTATGCATACAAATTATAGATTAATTTAAAATCAAAAATAAATACTTTCTTTATATCTATATTTTCTTAGATGAGAAATATAAATTTGTATATAATATGGTTTCATTAAAAATAATTTACACAGATAATCTTGATATTAGAAAAAGAAATATTATTTTTTTAAATGATTTTAATTAATACAAAAAAATTCAAAGTAATAGAAATATATTTATATATCTATCTATTTGCTTAGATGATTACATAAAATAATTAAGTAACAAAAATTGATATATGTTTAATGGGAGAATTGCCAAGTGTGAATCAAAACTTGGAGTCAAACCCAAAACAATACCCCAACTTGGGTCAAAGGCAAAAGTAACCTAAAAGGCTATTGAAATTACAACTATCCCCTTGTGACCAAACAAAAAAAATGGAATTTTTTTTACGTTTCTACCCCTCGCAAGTCGTCTGTTTAGACGACTTGAAAATAAGTCGTCCAGACGACTTAACTGAAAGTCGTCTGTTTAGACGACTTGAAAATAAGTCGTCCAGACGACTTAAATGAAAGTCGTCTGGACAGTTAGTCTTAAACATAATTTAAAAATTTTGTAAAAAATATTTTGATAAGTGAAAAATGGGAATTATGTAATTAACATATGTCTTAGGAGGTATAAATTAAGATATAACAAATTTCAATTGTTTTCAGCATAGATGAGTGAAAGTAGTGAGTCATGATATTCTTTAGTTTATGTTTCATCAACATATGTTGTAGTATTGTATGTGTTCTTAGGGTTAGATTTTGGAAAGCATTAAAACCGTTTTTGAAAATTTTTAAAATTACTTATGCGTGTTCATTTCTATGTATAGTAAACACTATTTAAGTATAATTTGATTTTATAACGTGTTTAGTTAGTTAATCTAGTCATTTTAGTTTAGGGGTTCATTTTAGGGTCTAGGACGACTTAATATTTTGTCGTCTGAAAACAGACGACTAAATATTAAGTCGTCTGTTGTACATTATCAGCCAGAATAAGTCGTCTTAACCGGACCAAACCTTAAAGTTTACCAATGTACTTTTAAAGCTAACCGGATTATTTACCCAATATATAAGGTGATTTTTTTTTTTTTCATTTTTCGCGAAATTCAGAAACTCTAACAGTTCTCTCTCAAAGGCGATTTCGAATTCCCACGATTTCCGAACAAACCATCGTTCTCAACGTCGGCTATCTATCTCACTTCATTCTCACCGTTGTCGCCGCAGCTTCTTCTAACCCTAGCGCCGCCGATTCCTCTAAACCCTAGCGCCGCCGATTCCTCTAAACCCTAGCGCCGCCGCTTCCACTATTTTCGAACAAACCGTCGCCCTCGCCACCGTGGTCACCAACGTTCTCACCGCCGCTTCCTCTAAACACTAGCGCCGCCGCTTCTTCTAAACCCTAGCGCCGCCGCTTCTTCTCTGTAAACCTTAGCGCTGTTTCTCTGTAAACCCTAACGCCGGTAAGTCATCAATCTCGAGGAAAAGATGAACATAAAACGTTGTCTCTATCAATTTACTCATTCTCACCGTTTCACGTTTATTTTTTCAGATCTATAACCGCAATGACGAGTACTCCAACTCCTTCTGCGACTAATCAGGTCCGCTTTGTACTGGAAGGCTTGTAAGTAATTTAAGTCGTCTGGAAAGTCTTCCAACTGGACGACTTAGTAGATGACTTAAATATAAGTCGTCCATTTGGAAGACTTTCCAGACGACTTAATTATAAGTCGTCTACTAAGTCGTCTGGACTTATATTGTTGTCTTTGATTATTTTGCAGACAAAAAGGATGGATATTCCATAACTCCCCCGTAGGTTATACACATCAGGGGAAGAGCCAGAAGCCCACAATAGCATTTTGTATCATACGGATAACAGCAAGTTGCATACTGCTCTTAGGGAAGCTCTTACTGATGACGAATTTGAAGAGTTGAAGGAGTCGAGTTTGGGAGTTTTCATCAAGTTCAAGGAGCAGGGATTTGGTTGGGCTTCAAGGCTGGTTCACTACATGCTCAGTTTCAAGCTGGACATTAAGAAGAAGTATGAGATGTGGTCTCTCGTTGGTCCAGAACCTTTGAGGTTTTCACTATTAGAGTTTGAAAACCTCACTGGTCTAAACTGCGAGTACATCGAGGACCTTGAGACACCAAAATGTGACGTTACCCAAGAGATGGTTTCTTTCTGGGGGATGCTGGGAGTTCATCTGGAAGCTGGGCCAACTACTGATCAGATAATAGCAGCACTGAAGAGATGCGGGGATTGGTCCAGGGAAGATCGCAAGCGGCTCGCGTACCTCTCCATCTTCACTGGATTCATTGAAGGGAGAAAGTTTTCAACTGCTACACGATCTACTCTGGCAAGGCTAGTGATGGATTTAGAACGGTTTGAGAATTATCCATGGGGGAGAGTCGCGTTTAAGGTGCTGATGGACTCTTTGTGGAACAAAGAAATTACTGGCTGTTACACCGTGGATGGGTTTATACAAGTTCTTCAGGTCTGGGCGTACACAGCTATGCCAGAATTGGGTGCTAGTATTGGTGGTCCCAGAGCAGACAGTCTGTCTCCACCGATACTGGCTTACGAGGGCAGCAGAGGCCGCAGATCAATGAAAGCTGCTATCTTGAGTCAGATATTTACTTCAATCCAAAAGACTGCGCAGACGACTTATAATAAGTCGTCTGGAAGGTCGTCCAGCTGGACGACTTATCTAACTCGATTCTTCTATTTACTGCAGACCCGCGTGATCAACTTTGTTGAGAAGGACATTAGTGAAATGTGGCCAAAATGGGACTCTGATGTTGAGGACCTGCCCGCGGAGAACATCATTAAAGTCATGTATGAGCGGAGACCGTGGAAGTGGACCATGGATTGCTGGGAAGTCACTGGTACTAAGGTCTATACAAAACCTAAGGTTTAGACTCCATCGAAGAAAGCCAAAGAGATGATTATGTTGGAGGAGGAGGAGCAGGAGGAGGAAGACAATCCAAGACCTCGAAAGAAAGCTCGTAAAGAGGCTCCTAAAGTGGCTAGTGAAGAGGCTAGAGAAGAGGCTAGAGGGGTGACCAGAGAGGATTTGGAAATTATGTTCAAGGGCGTAGCTGACTGCATGAAAGAAGGGTTTAAGAAGTGCATGAGGGAGATTAGGAAGTTGTCCGATAGATTGGAAGCTGTGGAGAAGAAGGTTGGTGTCACCAATCAGGCTACCCCTCCACCTCTAACCAATCAGGTTACCCCTCAAGATAAACAGCCTACCCCTCTTGCCAAAGAAACCGGGGGTAGTAACAAACAGGCTACCCCTCATGCCAATGAAACCGTGGTTAGTAACCAGCCTCCTCCTCATCAAACCAAACAGCAGCCTCCTCCTCCTCAAAAGAAACAGCCTCCTCCTCCTCCTCAAAAGAAACAGCCTCCTCCTCAAAAGAAACAGCCTCCTTAAATCAAAGAGGTTAGTATCAAATCCAGGGTTAACTAGTTGTCCAGACGACTGTAAAAGTTGTCTGGACGACTAGTTGACCCTGGACGACTTAAACGTAAGTTGTCTGGACGACTAGTTGACCACGGAAGACTTAATTTTAAGTCGTCCAGGGTCAACTAGTCGTCCAGACGATTTATATTTAAGTCGTCCAGGGTCAACTAGTCGTCCAGACAACTTTTATTTAAGTCGTCCAGGGTTAACTTGTGTGCAACTTTTATTGCAGAGATGGTTGCCGGAGGATACAGCAACCGAGGCGAACTCGGTATATAAGATCTTGCCGGAGGATAAAGCAGATGGTGTCACCTCCAAAGAGATTGTTGATGTCACTTCCACCGATCACCAACCGAGCCTCGCTTCCACCGATCAACAGCCGAGCCTCGCTTCCACCGAGCCAAGCGATCCAGTTTCAGAACCGAGCCTGGTTGTATTGGACAAGCGTGCAAAGAGTAAACGAGCGAAGAAACCTGCTCCCACTGTGAGATCTCCTTATACGGCAGAGAAAAAAAAAGATAAAGTGGCAGCCTATAATCCATTTCCGCCAGTAAACAAAGATAAGTTGAAGGAACTCGCTGATTGGTTGAAAACTGATCCGTAAGTGATTGCTTTACCCATAATAGCTTGATTTAGTCGTCCAAAACTGATTGCTTTTTTGTTTGCAGTCATTATTCAACTAAGACCGAGGACAAACCACGTACATCACCAACAAGGTGGTACCACTTCCTCTGGACAGCCAGAGAATGGCTGGAAGACTGCGTAAGTCTTCTGCACACGATTTAAGTCGTCTACAAAGTCGTCCAAGTAGACTACTTTCCAGACGACTTAAAGATAAATCGTCTGGAAAGTCGTCTACTTGGACGACCACGTAGACGACTTATATTTAAGTCGTCTGGTAACTTCTAACTTGTTATATTTAATATGCAGCATATAGATGCTTGGATTAATGTGCTAAGGCAGAGGTATCAGGAGAACCCACAAGCTTTCAGGAGCGAGCGAATGTGCTTCCTGGATCACAACTTTTCCCAGTCTTGGAGAGAGCAGTATCAGCTCTTCACAAAGGTTTAGGAAGAGTTCTACCTGGTGGGGCGTCGAATTTTTATGACGGATCAATACCTTCATTTTGCCAATCAAACAAGAAGTGGGGGGAGGACATTGATGATATCTATGCGCCAGTGAACTTGAACGACAATCATTGGGTTGCTATTTGGATATCGATCCCTAAGAGGCACATAGTCGTCTGGGACAGCATACCTTCATCTAATGTACCAGACGCATGGGATGCGATAATGGAGCCTTTTCTCCAGATGGTCCCTTATCTGCTTGTTGAGTGCGCAGCCACCGACGAAATACGGGTCAAATACGGGTTGGAGCCATACACATATGAGAGACCGCTGAAAGGTGTACCCACGGCCAACAATGGTGATTGTGGCGTGTACGCTGTAAAGTACATTGAATGTCATGCTCTTGGGGTCTCCTTTGACCCTAAAGACTTTGCTAGGTGCAACGCGAAGAAAATGAGGGATAATATGGCGGTGGATATATGGTAGGAGCTTGTTGATCAGCATTTGAAAGAAAATGTGGATGGTGATAAGTTCGTGGGCATGTATGATTAGATTTGTGTTTGTATTTGAACTTGTCTTTGTATTTGAACATGATTTTTTAACGAGCGAAGTATTTGTATTTCAGCTTGTCTTTGTATAGATTTGTAAATATATAAGTTGTCTGGAAGAAATAAGTCGTCTGGAAGGTTTTCCAACTGGACGACTTACAAATAAGTCGTCTAGAAGGTTTGGACGACTTATTATAAGTCGTCTGGAAGGTTTTCCAACTGGACGACTTACAAATAAGTCATCTAGAAGGTTTGGACGACTTATTATAAGTCGTCTGGAAGGTTTTCCAACTGGACGACTTACAAATAAGTCGTCTAGAAGGTTTGGACGACTTATTATAAGTCGTCTGGAAGGTTTTCCAACTGGACGACTTACACTGGACTTCTAAAAATAAAATACACTGGACGACTTAGTAGAAGGTCGTCTAAAAATAAAATACACTGGACGACTAAATATTTAGTCGTCTGGACGGGTAATCAAGACTGGACGACTTAAATTTAGGTCGTCTGGACAACTAGTCAACTGGTTGTGTACATTGTGGTTTCGTATGACCAGTTTCCTTGCAGTTTAAGCATCTCCGTGCCCTGTGTTTCTTCCTGGGTTTGTGTCCTCTCATCCTAGATAGCTCCAACCAAGATTGCCATCTTGATTTCTTCGGTCTCCCCCGACCACGCTTTAGTTCTGGAGGAAAGCATTCTCATTCCTCAATATGTTGTGACACGATAGGATATATATTCTCTGAGTATCCTGCATACAGATAATTCTTTGAGTACAATGGACATACAAGTGTGGAGATATGCAAACCAGCATGTGTTCCAGCAGCTATAGCATGAGAGCAAGGTATTTTCTCCACTCCATAGACACCACAATCACACTTTGCATGTTCCAAATCAACCACACAGTCCATTTTGCCACCTTTGACAAAGAAATGCCATCCATCAATTGGTTCGACCGTCATCGTATCCGATATCTCTTCTCGAACAGCAAGCAAGTATTCAACACCCCGGCTATGTTCAGTTGTGAGACTCAAAGCATCTTGTCTCCTTTTCCAATACCATTTTCCTAACTTCTGCCTTATGAACTCTAGCAGGAACGTAATTGGAAATCCTCTTGCTCGCTTCAGTGTGGAATTAATAGATTCAGCAATGTTGCTTGTTTTTATGTTGAACCTGTTCCCCTTACAATAAACCCTTGACCATAGCCTGACGTCGGCTTTCTCCAAATACGTTGCAAGTTCCGGGTTTGCACTCCGTATCTCAGCCATGTACCGGTCAAAATCGTAAACCGTGTGAGCATAAGCAGCCCCTTTCACC
Source organism: Brassica napus (assembly GCF_020379485.1). Lineage (NCBI taxonomy): Eukaryota > Viridiplantae > Streptophyta > Magnoliopsida > Brassicales > Brassicaceae > Brassica > Brassica napus. The sequence continues at coordinate 56,629,552 of NC_063446.1, read as the reverse complement.
AAGTACATGAGATGTTTCCCTTTAAACTTTTTGACAATGTTATCTTGAAGGTGATAATAACATATTCCTCGGGTTGCCCAAGGAAACACCTTATCACACGCACTTTTAATGGCCTTGTGCCGGTCGGAGACTATCACCAGAGGCTTGTCATGAGATATACAACTAGCCAATTTTGTGAAAAACCATTCCCAAGAAGGTACATCTTCCTCATCCACGATCCCAAAAGCCAATGGGAATATCTGAAAATTGCCATCTTGTGCGGCTGCAACTAACATAGTTCCTCCATACTTTCCACTTAGGTGAGTTCCATCCACCACAATGACCCTTCTCTGATACTTAAAACCTTTGATAGAAGCTCCAAAAGAGAGAAATAGATACTTAAATCTTTTCATAGAATCAAGTTCTATCGCCGTGATAGAATCAGGATTTGCAATGGAGATTTGCTCGAGATATGATGCCAGACGCGAATACCCTTCTTCTGCTGATCCTCTCACCAATCTTTGTGCATATAACAGTGCTCTGTATGAAGTGGTGTAATCAAGCGCCATGCCAAACATGTTCCTCATTGCATCAGTGATATGCTGCGGAGTTATCCCATCAATGATTCCAACACGATCAATGAAAAGACTACCTACATACTTCGGAGTACAGTGTCTCCGCTGAGCGATTCGGTCTCCCACTGAGCATAAATGTTTTTCCACATACTTTGTTACCCAAAACGTGTTTGTCCCATGTTTGACACTCGCTCTGACCTTCCATCCACAATAGCTAACCCGACATGTTGCCACAACGAGAGTTTTCGTTGATTTGTATAATCTGAAAGAAAACTTACCCCTCACTGCTGCCAACCGCAGCTCTGAAAGCAGTGCACCCTTGCTAACAAAACTCTGGTTGACATAGATACTGGTACCATTCGATTTTCCTCCTTCAATAGCATTTGTCTTAGCATATGTCTTTTGGATTTCTTAAAAACAAATATTATCATCATCTTCCTCGTCCTCATCTGGAACCTTTCCATAAAGACTGTAATCCCCACCATTCTGATCCGTTTCACCAACAATAGAATTATCAGCATCCTCCTCCCCATTTTCCTCCTCCCCATCTTGATTTTCATCTTCAACAAACTCATTATCACATACATCTTCAAAACATTCATCAGCTTCATCATCATCACCAACATCTTCTTCCCATTCACCAGCTTCATCATCATCACCAACATCTTCTTCCCATTCACCAGCTTCATCATTATCACCAACATCTTTTTCCCATTCACCTGCTTCATTAATATCCCTTTTCTCTGAAACCGTTTCGACCTTGCTGCGGCTTGATACACAAAGACATACTCTATGGGTTTTGAGTATCTCCAGCAAGTTTCGAACTTGTCTATCACTTGTAACATGAATGGGAAGACTGCCTGGAGCCATCATCATTTCTGCTGGTAATGAGTAGCTAATCTCCACACTCACTGTTCTCATGTCCAAGTTATAATCTTCTTGAGCCATTGCAACAAGTTCAGCATGTGTTGAATCTTCATTCAATAAAAACAATCTTGCTCCTTTGAGATCATCAACCACAAAATCCCAACGGAAATCTCTCAACAACCATTCTCCATACACTGCATGTAACTGAAAAATCATCTGCAAATATTCAAAATAAAACACATTAGTAAACATAGAGAAAATGAAGAAGTTCAATAAACATTGCCGCAGACGACTTAGCATTAAGTCGTCCAGAAGACTTAAAGGTAAGTCGTCTAAAGAGGTCACTTTTGCAATTGAAAATTAAAAGGGACGACTTAATTCTAAGTCGTCCGGCTTTGTTTGTTAAAAAAAAAACTTAAGACGACTTATATATAAGTCGTCTACGAGAAACGGGCTAGTTTTGCATTTGACCGAATCGTGTCAGATCTTTGACTATTTCTGGACGACTTATAATTCAGTCGTCTCTGGGAAAGTTAAAATTTCAATATTTTATGAAAACTTGACGACTTACGTGTAAGTCGTCCTAGGTTAGTTTTGTAATTGAAAAATAAAACTTGAAATTTAACTTTCTCCAGACGACTTAGATGAAAGTCGTCCAGCTAAACGACTTAATTTAAGGTCGTCCGGGATAAGCAAGGTTTGACCAGAAAATTGGGAAAAATTCTGGACGACTTTAAATTAAGTCTTCTGGAGGGACGACTTTTTATTAAGTCGTCTGGTTAAAGTTAAATTATGAAGTTTTATTTTTCAATTACAAAACTAACCTAGGACGACTTACACGTAAGTCGTCAAGTTTTCATAAAATATTTAAATTTTAACTTTCCCAGAGACGACTGAATTATAAGTCGTCCAGAAATAGTCAAAGATCTGACACGATTCGGTCAAATGCAAAACTAGCCCGTTTCTCGTAGACGACTTATATATAAGTCGTCTGGAGTGTTTTTTTTTAACAAACAAAGCTGGACGACTTAATTTAAGTCATCCGTTTGACCAGAAGACTCATCAGTAAGTCTTCTACATACAGATGACTTACTAGTAAGTCTTCTACGCGAACAGATCTTGAAAAAAAATTCAAATTCGTACCTTAAACTAGGTGAGATGACTTCGTTTGCACACATGGTCTTCTCCAACCACCCAGAACCTCAAACAAAAGCAACCGTAAGTCAAAACAAAAGAAATATGGCTCTGTCAACCATAGCCCATATTTTGAATCAAAAGCTTGAGTTTTTTGGATGAATATAGAGAGAAAGTGAAAGAAATGTTGTTTTTAGTTCATAACAATTGAAAAAGAGAGAGTGTAAAGAGATTTACGTGCATTAAAGGGCATTAAAAGCTCCAAACAGTTCGTACAAGGTTGTTGCCACTATTCATTGCAGTGGCAATATTGTAAATACTTGAAGAAGATGAGGTTGAGACAGTAAAGAAGCCATTTTCGAAAAAAAAAAAAAGAGTCAAAAGAAAATGTTAGTTTTCTGTTTGACTCCAAGTTTTGAGTCACTTTTGCAAAAAGCCATGTTTAATTGACTAAAAGTAGTTTATAATTAGTATTCTTGAAATGTTTGATTTAAAAATAAGCAGTAAACAAAATTGTGATTGTATTTGAAAATAATATTGTATAAATAAAATATAATTTATCGATATTTTTTTGCTATAATTGAAAGATATTATAGTCAACTAAATGTATGAAAATAAAAATAAACATTTCAATAATACTAATTATAAACTATTTTTAGTCAATAAAACATATATCAATTTATGTTACTTAATTATTTTGTGTAATCATCTAAGAAAATAGATAGATATATAAAAATATTTCTATTACTTTGAATTTTTTTGTATTGTTTAAAAGAAATAATATTTTTTTCTAATACCAATATTATCTGTGTAAATTGTTTTTAATGAAATTACATTATATACAAATCTATATTTTTCATCTAAAAATATATATATGTACATAAAGAAAGTATTTTATTACTTCAAAAGCATATTTTCTGTTATTTAAAAATATTTTTTAAATGCAATAATACTATTTTGTGAATTTTCCGTTTTGATGAAATCATATTATATATACATATATTTTCGTTTTTCAATTCGTTATCTCTATGTTTAAATATTGTTAGATAATATGATTTTTAAATATACATATAACAATGATACATATAATATATCTATAATATTATTTGAAAACTCAGTTTCCTATTTGTCACTCTCACGATGGTTGATTACACTGATATCCTTAATGAATTAATTTACATTTTAAATACTATTATTTTTATTTTTTTAGTTTCCTTTTAAAAAAGTTCCAAAAAATATACACATATAATAAAAAAGGAATTTTCTTACAAAGTTAAAAAAAAAGGAATTGAACAAAAAATATATGTATATATAATATGATTTCATAAAAAAAGAAAGTTCAAAAAATAGTAATATTACATTTAAAAAATATTTTTAAATAACATAAAATGTAATTTTGAAGTAATAAAATACTTTCTCTATATCTATATTTTCTTAGATGAAAATTATAAATTTCTATATAATGTGATTTCATTAAAAAATAATTTACACATATAATCTTGAAATTAGAAAAAGAAATATTATTTATTTTAAAATTTTATTTTAAACAATATAAAAAATTTCAAAGTAATCAAATATTTATATATATATATATATATATATATATATTTTCTTAGATGATTACATAAAATAACTATGTAACATAAACTGATATATATTTAATTGCTTAAAAATAGTTTATAATTACTAATATTGAAATATTTTATTTATTTTTCATATATTTAGTTGACTATAATATTTTTCAAGTACAACAAAAAAATATTGAAAATTATAATTTACTTATATAATATTATTTTAAAATAAAATCACAATTTCTAACTACTTATTTTTAAGAGATACTAAAAAAACTAAAAATAAAATTTTAAAATAAACATCGTTTGATCAAATAGTTACAAAATAATTTAATGAGGTACATATATTATATTTTATCATTATTAAAGTTATTTTTTAATATTAAATTTGCTTTTAAATTTTATGTTTTTATGTTTGTGGAACTTAATAGAACCATAATCATAATACCAAAGCAAATCTGAATTTTAATTTTTAAGATTATTTAAAATAAAACTTAGTTTCCATTCAATAAATCAAAGGCATAAATTATTTAAAATTTATTGAATATTTTAATTATTGTGAATATTGATATGTGTTCATGAGCTTTCAAAAATGTACCAGCTACTTACGCATGTAACTTTATATTGATCATCGCTTTATTTTCTAATATTTTTTAAAAAAACATCAACATATAATTTGATAAATATTACGAAATACATGCACATTTTACTTAATTAGAATTAAAAATAATTATACTTCATTTTGAATTTCAAAGAATATATATATAACTCAATATACTCACAACATGAGTGATTTGACTAATCCAACTTATATATAAAATCATAGATTTAACTACGATAAGAATATATAATTTTATAAGAATAGTAATTTACTTTATATAAATCATAGAACAACTCAAAACATATTAAAATGAAAATAAAATATTAACCAACTGTTACAATTTAGTACTTTTATAAAATTTACATATATGCATGAGACTTCTGAAGTTTTAAAATTTTACAAAAGTACTAAATTGTAACAGTTGGTTAATATTTTATTTTCATTTTAATATGTTTTGAGTTGTCCTATGATTTATATAAAGTAAATTACTATTCTTATAAAATTATATATTCTCATCTTAGTTAAATCTATGATTTTATATATAAGTTGGATTAGTTAAATCATTCATGTTGTGAGTATATTGAGTTATATATATTCTTTCAAATTCAAAATGAAGTATAATTATTTTTTATTCTAATGAAGTAAAATGTGCATGTATTTCGTAGTATTTATCAAATTATATGTTGATGTTTTTTTAAAAAATATTAGAAAATAAAGCGATGATCAATATGAAGTTACATGCGTAAGTAGCTGATACATTTTTGAAAGCTCATGAACACATATCAATATTTACAATAATTAAAATATTCAATAAATTCTAAACAATTTATGCCTTTGATTTATTGAATGGAAACTAAATTTTATTTTAAATAATCTTAAAAATTAAAATTCAGTTTTGCTTTGGTATTATGATTATGGTTCTATTAAGTTCCACAAACATAAAAATTTAAAATTTAAAAGTAAATTTAATATTAAGAAAAAATAACTTTAATAATGATAAAATATAATATATGTACCTCATTAAATTATTTTGTAACTATTTGATCAAACGATATTTATTTTAAAATTTTATTTTTAGGTTTTTTAATATCTCTTAAAAATAAGTAGTAAAAAAATGTGATTTTATTTAAAAATAATATTATATAAGTAAATTATAATTTTCAATATTTTTTTGTTGTACTTGAAAAATATTATAGTCAACTAAATATATGAAAAATAAATAAAACATTTCAATATTAGTAACTATAAGCTATTTTTAGGCAATTAAACATATATCAATTTATGTTACTTAGTTATTTTATGTAATCATCTAAGAAAATATATAGATATAAAAAAATATTTGATTACTTTGAAATTTTTTGTATTGTTTAAAATGATTTTTTTAAAAGAAATAATATTTCTTTTTCTAATATCAAGATTATATGTGTATATAGAAATTTATAATTTTCATCTAAGAAAATATAGATATAAGGAAAGTATTTATTACTTCAAAATTATTTAAATATTTAAAAATGTTATTTAAAAATATTTTTTAAATGTAATATTACTATTTTTTGAACTTTCTTTTTTTTATGAAATCATATTATATATACATATATTTTTTGTTCAATTCCTTTTTTTTAACTTTATAAAAAAATTTTCTTTTTTATTATATGTGTATATTTTTCGGAACTTTTTTAAAAGGAAACTAAATAAAAAAAATAAATAATAGTATTTAAAATGTAAATTAATTCATTAACGATATCAGTGTAATCAACCATCGTGAGAGTTAACGTGAGAGTGACACATACGAAACTGACTTCTGAGATAATATTATAGAGATGTACAGCCAAATTACTATGTTACCTATTATTTTGTTGATGTAGTTATAAAAGGATGGGAATTATGTTGTATTTCAATCAAGTTAATTGATATTATCAAGAAACTTTTAAGCATATTTCTATTTTTTTTCTAATATATTTGGAAAGTAACATTTATATATAAAAAACATTTACATATAATAAATAGAGGGAAAATTAACATTTACTTATATATAGAAAATAATGTATTATATTCTAAAAGAATAAACTGGATATTATTTCATTTTTGTAGAATTTCTCTACTTAAAATATATATAAATGGCCCGAAGATGATATGAGGTTGCCAACACGATACATGATACACTGGCACGGGTTTGATTGGTAGATGATATAGATTTAACCTTTTAGCTTTAGAATTTACACCGTAAATTTTATGACTATAAATTTAGATTTAGTTGTTATAAATTTGTTTTTGAAACACTAAATAAAATCTGTACCAAAATAAATTTTAAAACCAACTTGTTTCTTTTTAAAGAATTTGGGTCATAGCTTTAGATTTAAAACTAAAGCATGATTGATAAATAAATTAGTTGTAAAAAACAAAAAACTGTGCAAAGCACTTATATCACCTACCAGTCGTAGTTTGAAAACAAAACCACCTACCAGTCGTCATAAAATATTTATACAAACGATTAATAATGGCAACATAAAAAGCATGATCAAAAGAGAGTTATTAATGTAGGTTATTAGTAGAATATAAAAAACTGTTTATTAACTTCTAACTAAAAAACTAAAAACTAGTTCTTAAATTTCGCTAGAACATCCACCTAAAAAACCCCGTTAATCGTGCTTCATTTAATTATTTGTAGTTTATGAGCTTCGAACCCTGTTCCTCTTTACTTAACCAAAAAGAAAAGAAGAAAAACAATATATATATTTTGTGTCAAGCCACAATTAATATAGGGAGATCGTGTCGAAAGAAGAAGAGGAAGAATCAAAGCATGAGTGGGCAAGAGAATCGCGATGGCAGCCGGATCTCCACTCCCGCCGCGTCGGAGCCCAAAGCAGCTCCTCCTCACTCCTCTGACTACGCTCCTTACCCTAAGCTCGATCCCAACGACGTCACTCCTCCCCCTCCGCCTGCTCCCATCTCAGGCAACGCCGCCACCACCATGCCGCCGGAGTTCAATCCTTACGTCTCTCCTTCCCCTGTCCCCAAGAGTAAGTTACTAAACATCATCCGATCTCGCATCCCATCGAATCTATGTGTTTAATTGATTGATTGATCTTGGTGATTGGGGGAAGATACGATGGACTCTGTGAAGGACACGCTCGGGAAATGGGGGAAGATGGCTGCAGACGCCACCAAGAAGGCGCAAGATCTCTCCGGGAACGTTTGGCAGCACTGTAAGGCTCCCTCCTCCTCTCCCTTCTTCTAGTGTGAGGAACTAGTCTTTGTATAGATATGGATAGTATTGAGCTGAAGATATGATATGATTGAATGATATCTTTCTCCCTTTGTTTCTCAGTGAAAACAGGTCCAAGTGTAGCTGATGCTGCTGTTTCGCGAATCGCTCAGGGGACGAAGATACTTGCTGAAGGTGGATATGAAAAGGTCTTCAAGCAGACGTTTGAGTGCTTTCCCGATGAGCAGCTTCGCAAGACCTACGCTTGCTACTTGTCTACATCTGCTGGTCCTGTGATGGGTGTTTTGTATCTTTCCACGCACAAGCTTTCGTTTTGTAGTGACAATCCTCTTTCCTACAAAGAAGGTGATCAGACCAAGTGGAGCTATTACAAGGTACTTTTTGCTCGTTTTCTTTCTTTCTTGCTGTTGTGATTTCATAGGCTATAGCAAAGTTTCTTGTCATTTCTAACCTTGTATGGATTTTTTCTTGAGTAGACATTTGTTGAAGTATTTGTATTCCGAGGACTAAATCTTATAGGATTCCTGATAAAACTAGAGGAGAGATTGAATAGTTGTTGGTTTGAGAGTTTTGGCTGGTTCACAATATAAGGTTTAAGGGCTGTCAAACCCCAAAGATGAGCTGAAACACTACACAACCCAACCAAGCTGTGAACTTGTTTATAAAATGATCTCTGCATGCTTCTTGTATCAACCAAAACAAATTTTGAGAACCTTAGACTCTATTATTTCTCATCATTCTTAGTGGTCTGTGAGTGATGATTTTGATCTGATATTGGATAGGTGGTTCTTCCGGTGAACCAGCTGAAGGCTGTGAACCCATCAACGAGCAGAGTTAACACATCTGAGAAGTACATACAAGTGATTTCCGTGGACAACCACGAGTTCTGGTTTATGGGGTTTGTGACTTATGATAGCGCTGTGAAGAGCCTTCAAGAAGCTGTGCAGTCGCATGCTCCATGAGGGTCCACCGGGGTTAGTTGTATTGTGCATTACATATATTGAACAGTGTGCGTGTTTTAGTACTTGATACCATTTCACTTTGTGTTGTACATTTTACTCTCCCGGTGATATCATAAAACATTGCTTCTGCTCATTTGCTTTTGTATGATTAAATTATTGTTTATTTACAAATAAACCCATTGTGTCTTTATCTAGTTGGATTAAATAAACCCATTGAATCTTTATCTAGTTCGATTTATATCAGTGATGGTTCTTGATATTAAGGCAATAATGATGGTTTTTCGTCAATGGTAAATCTGTGCAACACTTCTCATAAGAACAAGAATAATGCATGATGCAGGCAAGATAGCTCAATAGTGAACAAAGATCTTTCTCCGTGGCTGGTAATAGAGCCCTTATTGTAAGTATATAAATTACGGGGTGAAATGTTTGAGGCTGTTAAAGAGTGAGGACTTTCTGTGCTATTTATCAATACTTTCCACAGCCTCGTTAGGGCTTGTATAAAAAGGGGGCCGCCGCTTCAGGAGCAGAGCAACATCAATAAGTATATTTGATACACATTCTTATTTTTTCTGTTTCATGTTTCTAGTCGCTATAGTTCCCGATGATCGAATAACCTTACTATATAGTTTCAGCCTTGTCTGAATATATCAGTGTAGAACAAAACTCAGTTTGTCTGAGGGAACTAGATTCGTCTATGTTTTTTTTTTTCTTCATTATTACATAGTTTGAGTTTTTAGTTTCACAATCTGGTTCTTTCCTTTTTCTTTTTGGTTTGGTACTCAATGATGATTCGAGAAAATCTCTATAACAAGTTTCAGCCTTGTCTGAGCTAATCAATGTTGATAAGTTCTTCGATTCTGAGGGAAAACTCGTATTTTATTTATCTTTTTTATCAATGTTGATAATCAGCATTATTTGGTTAAAATATGATTTTTGTGTCCCAACAAATTTCGGCTCAAGCAAGTGTTTTTAGTTGTTTCTTATTATGGATTGATGAATCAAATCATGATTACTGAGTGAAGTCGTCTCCTCTGTCTTGTGAAGCAGCTGGGTTAGATGGCTAGAAGTCTCTCAACGATGGTAGATCCATTTACATTCAAATAAACATTTGGAATACTGAGCCACTCAGTGGTATCTTGTAAAGGAACCTTGGAAGATGACCTCATTAAAGGCCAAGACAGCTAATGTTCATACATTATTATCTTGCACAGCTGCACTGAACTATACACTGCACAGTTAACTGTATTCAGAACAGATGGACTTTTGTCTTTTGCTGGGCTTAAGTCGATCTTTGTTATTGGGCCAGAATGATAATCATCTCCTTTTTTTTATAATGATTCGTTTTTTTCACTTAATTAGCAAAAGCTTTTTTATCTGTCCAGCTTTAAGATAAGCCACGAAACGCAAACCTTGACTATGAATATATCTCGAAATAGGGTTGAATCAAAGAGTTTTTTTTAGGAAAAATCGAAATACAGAAAAAAATCGAATGAAATTGGAAAAAAATGTAAAAAATTCAAAACAAAATTTAAAAAAATCTAAAAATTCAAAAAACATGAAAATTAAACTTAAAATTTCAAACTTAAAAATAAAATAAAATATTAAAAATTCTAAAAATTCAAAATAAAATCTAAAATTAAAATGTCAAATTTAAAAAAGAAATTTTTAAAAAATTCTAAAATAATAACTAAAATTAAAACTTCAAACTTAAAAATTAAGATTGTAAAAAAAGTTATAAATATTTAACCAAAAAATATATATTTATTTGAAAATTTCATCCAATTAAAGAGACCGTCACTTATTACGATTTCAAAACTTGCCTCCATCAAAAACAATATATCAAAACTTGCTACCATCAAAAACTCTTTTTTTTTGATAATCCGAATACTCATACACCTCACATAGCCCGACTATCGCCTAAGTACACTTCGTAGAAAGCATCTCGGGGGCCGCCAATTTCACCTCATGTTAATTGATGGTGACCACATGCAGGGCTAATAATTCTCACAAATAGATTATATTAAGTTTTGTCCCAAAAAAAATTTCTAAGAAATAAAATGACCAAAAATATTTCATTAAAGATGCAAAAGACTCTTATGCTCTAAATATACAAATACAAATAAATAAAGAAAAATTTCAAATTATTTTTTCTAAATATTTTTGATCTTATTTTAGAATTTTAAAAAATTTATTTTCGTTTTTAAATTTGACATTTTAATTTTAGATCTTATTTTGAATTTTTAGAATTTTTAATATTTTAATATTTTTAAGTTTGAAATTTTAAATTTTATTTTTTTGAATTTTGAATTTTTTTTAATTTTGTTTTGAATTTTTATAATTTTAATTTTTTTTTTCCAATTTCATTCGAATTTTTCTGTATTTTTACGTATTTTTTATTTTTAAGAAAAAAAAAAGAAACCGACACATTATTATTTTAACCTGTAAAAAGAACAGTACCAGTCATCTATGAACAGTACCAGTCATTTATGAACTGGAAAACGTCGTTGGAGGTTTATTATGATAAAAATGTCAATTTGAAGGTTTAAAGTGCTAGTAAAAAAACTTCAATGTTTAAAGTGGTAGAAAGTGACACTCTCGATATTTAAAATACCATTTTCCCGTTTTTTTAGAGACAATAGGTTAAATATACCCAATAGAAACTCAAATTAGCCAAATGCCCCACTAAAATCATAAGCCCAATTTGTCTACCATTTTAGTTCACATGTGACGATTATACCCTTCTGAAAAACAGTAGAATCGCAGAAAATAAGGCGTTGTGTCAGATGGAGAGCAAGTACACTTTGCAGATGTGGACCCTGTCATATGAGTAGGTACAATAAAAGATCTCATGGATAATACATCGATTTTATACTGGATGTAATCAAGATTGTGTATATATTATTAGACAAACAATTAAAATTTTAGAATATAGTAATCACAATCAATAACACTATTGCTTTGGAATTAAATATATATTATTATTATTGGTTCAAACATTAATTTTAACTATCCAATATAAAATAAATTGGTAACAATAGAGAAATCATCTAATATAAATCATTTATTAGTTTAGTAAAAAATTATATTGATTAAAAAAGATTATATATTACATATGTTAAGTTATATGTTAGCATGCTACTTGCATCGATAACGCCCAATAAAAAATGTTACCCTTGACAATATTGTGTTATTGTCAATAAATAAAGTTATCATAGTTTGTTAGCTGATATATAATTTGTTAACTGATATATGATTGAACAAATAGTTTATTAGTTACTATATTGTTCGGTATATGCTATCTTAGTCGATACTTTGATATAACAATGTATCAAACATGTAGTATATTGAATAGTAATACACAATGATACATTTCTTGGACATTTATCATTTTTGTATCAAAACATATAGTATATTGAATAGTAACACACTAAGATATTTAAAATTTCTTATAATAAATCCCTAACTAATCATGGATTAATCTCTCATTAGTTGATTATTATTCTATTCGATAATAAGCCTGAGTCAACCGCATCTGTTACGCTTAACGTAATATCAAACCCTCATAACACATGAAAGCGTAAACATAGCTGTATATGGGCATAGGTTTAAAAAACTATGCTTCATAATCATAATGTTTAAAGTTGTAACAACTATGTTGTGTTATTAACGACTAACCAACTATGTACCGTTGCTACATAGTTTGTTAGTCGTTAACAATATAATGACTAATTTTCGTGTTAGCAGGATGGTAATGGCCTTTGATAATGTTAGCAGTTATTTAATTGTTCTCTGGAAAATGAAGGATTAGATCAGTATACTATATAAGTAAGCATTGATCTAATGGATCGATAAAATATAAGTTTGTGGTTAACAAAAATATTATTTAGTGTATGTTTTAGCATGTAAGTATAAACTTAACGACCAATCCTTGTTTTAGCATGTAAGTATAAACTTAACGACCAATCCTTAACATATATTTTTAGTGGATAGCTTGATAAACTAGAATAACTATATATATACTATGTTCTATATATTGCGGTGATAATCTATAAATTAGTGTATGTTTTAGCAGAATAGACATACATTTAACTGCCACATACAGTTGTTAAAGCACATATATGACTAAGAATATTATTTTAGCGGAGGAGAACACATTTAGCAGCTAACATTCTAGTAAAAATATGTGTAGTTGAAAAATAATTATATAGCTAAAAATTAAGTTACAATGAATTAGAACACAGAAAAAAAAAGAGGAGAGATAGTTAAGAGATTGAAACTACGTGGAGAGGAAAGAAAGAGATAAAAAAATAAAGCATAAGAAGAGAGAGATAAAAAGTAGTAAAAACACATTTCATAAGTATTACATCTTCTCAGAGAAAAATAGGAACCAATGGACACATATGAGTGTTTTAGACTAGCAGCCCACTAGTCTGGCGCACGTACTGCCACAGCTAGGTACTGACGCAGCAGGTTGATTAGATGTGTAGAGTTAAAATTGGAATGGTTTATCTAGTTAGAGATGTAAGGGCAATTCGCTAATTACTGTCCAATACGAGGGCAATGACACCAATTTCTGTTTTTTTTATAACTTGCATCAATGAGATTCCTAAGTTCAGTGTATTGAGAACTATTGAACTATAATCAAACAAGTCGTATGGTGTGAGATTTGGAATATACTGACAAGACAAATTAGCCAATATTTAAGATATCTGAATTTACTCAAAGCAATAGCTCCTTGTCGTCTTATTATTTGCTCACCAACAAACGACGTACGTCGTTTGGATTTTCATATTGAAGTTGTTAGCATATAAACTATGACCCATGCATGCCTACCAAACTTTAAGATTTAGCATTTGGAATTATTCTTGTGTTAAATGAACATAGTCAATACTGCGATATCTAGATATTTGATGGGTTGTCTGTCTATCTCCGTCTAATTTCTGGTTCGAAGTGTTTTATTTGAAATATATCTACATTATGTATGTGTTTTGAAAAAACATTTTGTCATAAATCACTGAATGCACGCCCACTATCTCATGTCATGTCCAAATAGTAAATACTCAAATATTTGATCCATAATACATAAACTATATGTCTAGTTGACAAAAAACTGTCTATAAAAACATTCAACAAAACATTACTTTTATCATTGTTCGGCTAACATATATGAGTTTAAATCGAAATATTATTCTCAAAATACTGGCTGTATTTATAAAATTTATCATAATATGTGGACTTGATATCGATGGATGTTTTAGTACATGTATAAGCTTGAACAATCCACGGATTTGTGTTTATTGTTAGCAGATAATTTTTTTTCATGTATCTCGTTTATGTAATTTCTGGGGAAGCTTGTTACATCAATCTGGATCAAATATTAAGTCGATAACACTTGGATCCAGGGGCGGATCCAGTGTACAAGAGGGTGTGGCATGTGCCCCACCCTAATTTTTTTTTTTTCATTAGTAATTAGTGCAAGTTTGTTCAAGTGCATATATGCTAAGCTTTTAGTTATAAGAAAATGGCTATGTGCTTCATACCAAAAACCGATCAAATATTAAGTCGGTAACACTTTGATCGCAAAACACCGAGTGTAGACCCAAACTCAAAAGGATCATTCAAACTAACTTAAGATAAACTTAAAATGAAGAACCCTGAAAGTGGCATAATTTTCGTGGGATCACAACTTTCATTGGTTAAAAGCGCAATCAACTGATAGTTTTATCCGTAGGAGATGCAATGTATAAACTTGAAAGTGACCAAATATGTAAATTATGTGGTTTCTAGTTTTAATTAACGCTAACAAAACTACCAAAGTCTCTCTTTTTTTGTCATCAACTACCAAAGTCTATAGGTGAAATGAGGAAAGCATGCAAAACAAAAAGAGGGTGAAAAGGAAAGGAAGGCGCGGGTGTGGCAATTCAAAACTAACAAAAGGAAAGAAGAAGCGAGTCAAAGTAAGGCAACGTAATTACGTACACTAATTGATGTGCCAAAGTTAGACCGAAACTAGAGGTGGCTACTTCTCTTACGAGTTTCAACTTTCAAGTTAAACAAGGATATTGATATGTCATATGTTTCGTGTTATAATGAGTTAGTTTTGTCTATACGAAATATCATGTTCATGTTGTGTAGCAGTGAACATATATTTCATTAAATTAATGATAATGCAATTTATCGTCGAGCATCAGTCTTCCGTATACTGTATAAAGTTTTGAATCTTGAAGACTTTTCATTTTCCAAGACTGAAACCAGCTAGTCAATACCATCAATGATCATTCTTAGGAAAATAGTGATCCGATTCCAAACATAACAGTAACATTGAAAATTTCATGTCAGTGGTATCTCAAAGATCAGTTGAACAACCAAACATAAGAATAATTAGTATTTAATACTAATATAATGACTCGATGATCATTCCTCAGCTAAGTAGAGTAGGGATTGGGTCCGGAACCGGTAAGAAAAATAAGTTAAATGATTGTTGTAGAGTTTTCCGTAATAGGTGGCTATAAAATACTTTTTTTTTGTACAAAGGTTTTCAAATTAAAATACTACGTTGGTTGAAACAACCATAAAATTTTAAAAAGTATGATGAGACATACTTCATATTCAACCAAGCATTAGCTTACATAGGAGAAGACTTATGATTCATAAGCTTAATGAAACAAGAGAGAAATGAAACTACTAGGAGGATGGAGGTAGTTTCCGCAGCCTCGACGACCCCTTCCTCTTACCGTTTTCTATTCCATATCTTGAAATTTTTGGACTGGTTTTATTGGTCTTCCACCTCGTGACATGTTGAGGTTTGCCGTAGCATCACTCATATATCCACCTCGTGACATGTTGAGGTTTGCCGTAGCATCACTCATATATCCTTTCTCATCATCTTGCTCATTACAAGCAATTTGAGTAACAGAAGGGCTGCCATGTGCAGGAGAGTATAAAGGGACCAATGAATTGTCCGGTGAAACCGAGTTGGCCTCGAGGACAATAACAGGGGATGGAATTTCTTCCATAATAGTAGCTTCAGTTGGAGCAGATTGTGTGTCTGCTAATGGTGATGAAGTCAAAAAAGAGTTGGAGCCATTGGCTAAATGTACCTTAAAACAAGTGAGATTGTTCACTGGAGTAGAAAATTCATTCAGCTCATCTCTGAGTTCAATGCCACTTTCTTTAGTAGGTTCCAAAGCCTGCTCAGTTAAGTTCTTCTCGTGCTTCTTCAGATGAGACCAAACTTGACTCTGCATTTTCAGCTGGTAACATCAAGTGATTTGATGCAACAGTAGACTGTACTAGTACTTTTTCCATTTCAACCTGAGGCTCTTCAGCGGGTAAATCCTCATGTGTGGGACTTGTTTCCACATTCAATTGGACAGCTGGAAGGAGACATCTTTTTTCCTTATGTCCCAAATGTCCACACCTACCAGAAACACTTGGAATCCATGTATACTCAACATCCACCAAGAAAATATTACCTTGTTTGTCATCTAAGGCAATTTGCTTTGGAAAAGGTTTATCAAGTTCTACTTCAACCAACAACTTTGCTTCTCCCAAACAAGTCGGATCAAGTCGAGGTTTATGTGTTTGCATAGGCTCACCAAGTCCGGACGCTACGTGGCTGAGACCCAATCTTGAGTAGCAACTATTTGGAACATTTTTAAGGTTTACCCACACTAGGAATGTTGATACTTCAGAGACCTTAAATGAGTTAACTGGTTTCCAAGGGGAGACAAATAACAAACAGTCATCAACATGCCAAACACCTCTTTGAATTACTCATTCTCGAGTTGAATCATGAGGTATATGAAACATGTAAGAGGAATCACTCAGCTTGCGGCAACCTATTCTACATGTTCTACCCCACAACCTATTCACCACAACATGGATTAAACCCCCTGAAGGAAGAGAGCAACGATTAAAGTGGCCAATGATGAAAGTGGCTATAAAATACATAAGTAGACATATAACATAATGTCACAATCCATTAAAGTTTGGTACCTTCAAACCTAAATAGAAATGTCTAAAAAGAACACTCGATACTTGCTTTTCCACCGGTCTAAGTCTTCCTTTGTATTATATATAGTCATATTAATATTCATAAAAGTAATCGCTTCTTAATTACAGTTAACACTACAACTTGGACCAAACCCATGACATCTTATATCTGACTTAAGTAAACTTGCGTATTATAACAGAGAAGCAAACATAAAGGTATATACTTTATTAATCAAGCTCATGTTCAATAGTTAACATCTTGATATATCGTACTAGATAGCACTCATTATATTCTTCAGTTGTTTCTTTGTTTCAAGGAAAGGTTTTTAGTAAGCGTTTAAAATAAATTAAAACTGTCAAAAAGATAAAAATAACGTTAACATAAACGAAAAGTGGAAAAGAAAATCTTAGTAGACCGAATAATTCATTCAGAACAATAAGCAAATAAGCAAAACAAAAAGTGTGTTTCAAGAAAAAAAAAAGCATTAATATTCCAAAAATATACTCCCTCCGTTCCTAAATATTAGATGTTGAAGTAGAAACACACATATTAAGAAAACTATTTTTTGTCTAGAAAATATCATTAAAACTATAAATTAATGGTATTCAACCAATTACAAAATAGACTACTAAAATATGATTGGATATATAGTTTTTAATAAATTAAAAGTTACTTAAAAAAATGAAAAAAACTTGTATATTGGATTATCAAAATTCTGTAAAATATCCTATTTTTAAGAAGAGAGGGAGTAATTTATTTATCAAATGAGATGAGCAGAAGTTACCGAACTTATATATTAATAAAATATCAAAATAACATATCCCTATAATAAGCGTAAATGTAATAGTGTATATATATTCAAAGCAATCTCATTTGTTCACACTGAAACTACAAAACTCCCTCTCCCTCTCTCTCCTCCCATCAATTTCTTCATGACATTTCTTCTGTAGAAGAGAAGAGTTTTCGTTAGTCATCGCAAAAACCCTAAACCTAGAATCCAGTTACTTGCTAAATGAGTCATCATAGGCTCTCGAGTCTACTCGTAAAGCTACACAAAGCTCCAACGGCTTGGCTCTGCCTCCATCCCCGACCAGACCAATCCAGCAGCGGCGGCCAGGGAGGGAGCCAAAGACGGATCAAGCTCGTAAGATCCGACGGTTCCTCCGAGCTCTACGACCGTCCCGTAGTGGTCTCAGAGCTCACAAGAGACTTCCCTAAACACCAAATCTGCAGATCAGACTCGCTTTACATCGGACAGAAAACACCAGTTCTGTCGGAAACAGACACGCTTAAGCTCGGACTCAACTACTTTCTCCTTCCGTCTGATTTCTTCACCAACGATCTCTCTTTCCTCGCCATCGCCGCCTTGAAACCTCCTCAAAACGGTGGCGTTTTGATCAGATCAAAATCCGCCGGGAGTCAACAGCAGGCTTTTCTTATACAGAAGGGAGGAACAGGAGAGAAGCTAAAGATTCGGGTGTCTGAAGAGTTCATGTCGGAGTTAATGATGGAAGGAAGAAAAAACAAAGAAGAGGAAGAAGAAAGAGAGAACGAAGAGAGAGTTTGCACGACGGTGAAGTTGAAGAAGGACTATGTTCAGCTAGTTGGTCTACGAAAATGGAAGCCGAAGCTAGAGACGATAAGAGAGACGAAGGCGACCGTGGAGAAGAAGAAGAAGAAGAGAAGGAAGTTTCTTATGATGAAGAAGAGATCATCACCGTGCAAAGATTCTTCTGAGACTGATTCATGTGGTAAGCGTAAGCTTCAGTCCAAGCTCAAGTCCAAAACTAAGAAAGCTACTCTGGGGAAATCAGCTTAATTTTTTGTTACAAGAAATTAGCAGATTGTGTGTTGATAATACGTAGAAGAAATTGTTTGAAATCATGTAAAGAATATGAAAAAAAATTAACCAAAAGATACAAATTGTTTCCAAAACTTTTGGATTCTACTGATTTTGTGATAATTGAATCAAGGAGCTAGCTAACTTCTAAACGATGTGTTTGTAACTGTAACTATTCATTATCGTTGAACTTCAAATATTCCTTTAGTCATATTTTTCTTCTTGTTTGCATGAATGTTATGAGTTGCTTTCGTACTGCCAAAAAGAAGTTGCTTTCGTACACAAACGTATCTTTCGAATTCGAATAATTTGGAACAGGACCATTCAACTATACAAAAGTTTAAAAATCCAAAGGATAAACTTTGGCTTTTAAGAAAGTTTTTTTTTTTTGTAAAACAAAACAAGGAGTTTTCTTTTTCTTTCAATTTTGGCAACTTCGTTCATTTGATTTTAAGTTTTTGTTGTTTACCGAATATATTAACCAAAAAGGAATCAACATCTGTGTAATTAGTTCGTCTTTTATTATGCAAAACAATTATTTTGTACGATGTATTTTTCTGATTTTTTTTTTTGAAATATATATAGTCGTTTGTTTTTCTTTCCAATTTAGTGGCATGGAACAGGATAATTTGATTAGGTTACATACAAATCTTAACGTGAGAATTATTTTTCTTCAGTTTATTTAAATACTAAATTTAAAAGACATTTTTTTCCCGAATTAGAATCTTTGAATAGATAAAATGTTATAGGGAAATCTTAAGAAAATTAAAAGATAAATTGATGTTCCATTGTTTTAACGAATAGATTAAAAGAAGGGAAATAGACGAAAACTAAGAAAGGAAAAAAAGCGAAACAGGTCAAAAGCGTGGTCGTAGTTACTATTGGTGACAAAGGTTTGAATGAAATATGTATGGGGGAAGAGTTGGAAATAGATAGATAGAGAACCACGTGTTTGTAGAAGTTTGGTGTCAGTCTCGTTTTAGATTTTGTGAACAAAAAGTGCGAAAAAAGAGACAAAAGAGGAGTCAAAGAAAGTCACCCAACGACATCTTTTCTCATAGCTAATAGTATAATAGTGAATGTAATGTAGCTTTCACAATTTAAATAGTTACTGTATTACTCATCTGTTTCATAATAATAATAACTATCTTTCTGACTTATTTTTTCTTATTACATAAAAAATATCACTTTACAGCAAATTATACTTATTTCAGCTGAAAATTAATTGTAAACTGCATTGGTTTTATAGATAATTTTATTTATCTCAATACTATTGGTCAGACAAATGTAATTAATAACAACTTACATATATTTCCGCTACTTTCTTAATCTGTGTGAAAAGTGTCAAAGTAACACTTATTCAGAAACGGAAGAAGTAATAATTAGGTTTACTGTTATAAAAACATATCTCAAGAACGGAATAAGAAGATCTGCCAATTATCTTCTAGAACGTGAGGTTGATGGGGGAGGATTCAGTCGCATTGACTCCATGATCCTCCTGCCTATCTTCAGGGACCAAATGCTCTAGTGATCTACATGGCGTTGAAAAATTCTCTCGTGACCCAACCATAATTTCTATTAATATTAGATTAAAATTTAAATACAAAAAATGTACAAATAACAAAAAAACCAAAAGGCATCAACTTATTTACGACCCGTGCCATTACTATCCTACCCGACTCTTAACCCGACCCAACCCCGACTGAAAACCTAAATCCCAAATAGACAAAGCCTCCATCTACGAAAGACAACTCCCCTACTTTCGTCCACTTTCTCCACACCTTCACGATCAGAACTCTGTCTCTATCTCAATCGAACTTCATGATCTATCTCTTTGTCACGAAGATGCCACCTACAATCAGAGGAACTAATAACAAGAAGGAATCTCCACCGCCGAAGAAGAACATCGAACCAGCAAAGAAGAACTGAGATAGGCCATCTATGGTAGAAGAACACGGAAGAGACGATGGTGGTTCGTCATCTCAACCCAGTAAGCGGCTGCGGCGGAACCATAACCCTAAAAGTCTGTGACGAAATCTGAGTGCTTCTCCTACTCTGGCGGACCCTACTCCGGCTGCTTCTCCTACTAGGTCCGACAGTGAGTCAACACAGTCAGAAGAGGCGGCGGGGTCACAAAACCCTCCGGTTACACCTCTTTCTAGGTCTTCCACTAGGAGGGGGACACCTTCTTCGGAATGAGGAGAAAATTTTGAAGAAACTAGGTCAAATCACGGTGACGCTCGCACACCCGACGAACATAATGCTACACATGTAAAAATCAACTTGAATTCAGTTTTTGTAATATGATACAACTAGGATATATATTGTATATAGTTGTTCTAGTAGATTTAGTTGTACTTAAAAAAAATGTGCCTACTACAACTAAAATAAGTTTAACTAGTATTACTAATACAACTATGAAATATAAAATTGTGTAACTGGTACAACTACTTCAAGTTTAACTTCTAAGTAGGACATGTCAATAGTATATAACTCATATTTCTAATACAACTGGAATATGTAAAACATGTATCACTTGTACAACTAGTACTTATCTAACTAGTATTATTTGAACAACTGTTAAATGATAACTATTATTATTTGTACAACTGTTATATGTATAACTTATATTACTCGTACAACTACTACATATTTAACTATAACGGTAATATGTAAATTTTCTTTTACTCGTACAATTATTATTTATCTAACAAATAATAATTGTACAATTTTTATATGTATAACTTGTAGAACATATGTAACTATTATAACTTGTACAACTTTTTTGTGTATTACTTGTATAACTCATACAACTATAACATATATAGCTATAAGTAGAACATAGCTAACTAATATAACTTGTACAAATGTTCTATGTATTACTTGTATAACTCGTACAACTACAACTCTAATATAACTTGTAATACTCGTAGTAATAGTATAACTTGCATATTTATAACTTGTGCACTCGTACAACTAGCACTTGTGTAATAAGTATAACTTGTATTACTAGTACAACTCCTTAGTTTTCCAATTATATTAATGTTATATTTTTTTGTGCTTGGTGAGCAGATGGCTGGAGGAGCAATCAAACCCCACAGGTTTTACTTCCAACTGGCCG